>NW_010114964.1:5448-28326 GCF_000699245.1 Pterocles gutturalis | reverse complement strand
CTTGCCTGCAGTTAGCAGAAGCAGGTATCTGGGCTGTTACGATTCTGCCTGCAGTGTTCTTCGCTTGATTTTGCTGTCTAAGAGCACCAAAGGGGAGGGGCTGTGGGACATCTTTATCCCATGTAGGAAGTTGCAAGAAATCCCAAGATTATTTCAGCACTGGGTGTCTTAGAAAAACATTGTTAGAGGTTATTGTATAGGGGAAGAAGTTAAGTTAAAAGGTGCAAAGCTAAGATGCAAACAGTGGATGCAGCTGACAGGAGCATCGTGGTTACCAGCCAAAGTATCAAACTGTAACACAGACTGGCATTTCAAGGGGAACAAGTTACTATGTCTCTGGCATTACATAGCCCCAAAGTGTGTATTCAAGAAGAAACATTAAAAATTATTTAAGGATTTTTCTTTATAACCGTTTGTAACTGTATACCTCTCAGAAAATTGTTAAATCAATGAGGACACTGAAAAATTAATGTGGGACTAAGGATTTTTCTTTATAACCGTTTGTAACTATATACCTCTCAGAAAATTGTTAAATCAACGAGGACACTGAAAAATTAATGTGGGACTGTACAGAGACTCCTGGGTTGTGTATTGCAAACATTGTCTCTGTGAATGTGTGTTTCCCAGGCTTCTGGGAGGGCTGCATGGACCCCTGCCGTACACTGCGCAGTCCTGCTGGAGTTCACTCCCTATGGTCAAGTGGCCTTGCCAGAGCTCTCTGGTATTAAGATAACTGACAACAGAGCTCCTTGTTGTTAAGCAGCATTCTTTCTTCTAACTCCAGTGGCCCCCATGGATGGCCTTTCTGCCTTCTTGTTATGACTCCTATTTTGTATGCATACCATTCTTGAATATACATTATCCCAAATATTTTAGAAATTAATGTACTGTATCAATATTTAAAGAGCTCTGAAGACTTTGAATGTCATAGTGAGAGGAAGCATAGTTTGAAAATTAAGGCAAAGGAAGCAGGAGTTGGAACAGGTTTGGGCTGTCTGCCCATTTTGGTCACAGATGTGCTGTATGACCTTGGCCAGCCGTGTAGGACCGCTTCAAACCCAGACTCTTTCTTGTGCTGGGAGTAGTTCTGATGAGTGCAGAGGAGACTCTACATACTGTGAGATATTGAGCAAAGCAATAGAGGATGATCTTTATATTTTTACTGTATTTCTACTGTAAAACATTTATTTCCTTCACAGAGGCGCTGTAGGTTAACTGAACATCTCATATTCATAAGTACAAGGGCTGTTGTAGTAGTAAAGTATGTTACTGCTGTGTGGAGAAGGTGACTTCCAGATCTCAGCAGAAGTGTTTCAGGAGTAGAGTGTTTTGCATCAAATGTACGCAACTCAAATTCACTATCTGTAAATTAAAATCTTACCATGAAATCCAGCAGCATATGGGGATTATTCAGGCCCTGTGATGGGGCCAAAGGACAAAGCAGAACTTTGTGGTAATTCCTGGAGTTTTCTTTCCGCTTGCAGGATTTTGCATGGCACATATTATTTTCATTAAATTTAGTATTAAAAATCCAACAAAGCCACAAATGTGATAAATATAATTATGTCTAAACTTGCATGTATTTTTGTTCTAGTTATGGCTGGAAGAGCTTGGAGTTTTGATTCCAAAGCTTTCTGTCCCAGTAAGGGCAGTCTCTGTATGTGGATTTTTAAAGGGAGGCTGGAAGGATGGACAGACAAAACACAAATCTCAAAACAATAGGAAGGCATAAGGCTTGAAGAAAAAACAAGAAAAAGAATTGCTCTGTAACAACTGTATTTGCAGTTCACAGCCTATAACCAGACTGCTTAGGTTACATTAGTAAACTGTTATTTGTAATTTGAGTTCACTTATTAACATTTATTAAAAGGTTTTTCCTGCAAGCCCATTGGAAGCATCATGGACAGGGAATGAACTGGAGCTCGATTCTTTCTCCATCTGCTTTGGATCCCAGCTCCTCATCTCCTTCTTCTTATGCCTTCCTGCTCTGGGAATTAAGCTTCCAAGATTTCAGAGGCTTTGTTTTCCTACCTCTTCTTTAATCAGCAATTTAGAGTCCTGCTTGCCTGGACTGAAAAAATTATGAGTAAATTTAACCCATTGCTTTAATGGAAATCGTTTGAGTGTGACTGAAAACATCTTTTGGTTTCACTGTTACTCCGTGGGCCATCCTTTAGTAAGAAATCAGAGCAGGTTATGCATCAACAGACATTATGGCCTTTCCGCAGTGAGAGCAGTACAAAACAATAAAGCTTATTTTTGATCTTGAAGTCAAGTTACACAAGTCTGAACCTCCACAAAAAGCAGAGATGCTAAGCAAAGAAAAAGTGGTAGGGATTTTGTACAAAGAACAGGAAGATATTTCAAAGTCAAAGGGGAATTTAAGATGTTGGGGAGTAATTACAAAAATTGGAGCTGAGCCAGTATGCAAGGACTGGTGTCAGCTTTTACAAAAGGCTCTATGAAATCTTAATGATGAGAAAATGTCAAAGCCTTAGACTTTACTCCTTGGGCAGAATGTCATCTGTTGTACGTATTCCCTGAGGACTTGTTGGGGTATTTGCTCTCCCAATAAAAGGAACCCTTTCTATGAATCACTCACATGAACCCATGTAACACCTCTGTTTTTGTGGAAGGACTGCCATTCAGATTATTTCACTACTACAGGACTTGAAATTAGACACTTTGAAAAATTGTACAATAAACATGTGAATTTAGAAGTCTTGCAAAAATTGAAGAAATAAAGGAGTTGCCTTCATTATAAAGTAGCCTTAAAGAAGATTTGCAGAAAGCTTAAATCCTTGTGGTGTCCTCTAGCTTGAACATGGGTCTGTGAACTGTCATCCTGCTGTATTTGTTGATCAGCTGAGAAGGGAAGGCAAATCTTAATTTCCTGTTGTGTCTTCTACCAAAAAGACTTGATGTGCAGTCTTACAGTGAAAAAGGTCATAATCCATCAGCCTGTATGGTTCTAGGGGGAAAAACTTGCTCTCTGACGAATGTTAGAAGCAATCTTTAAAGAATTTCAGAGTGTATAGATTTTTACTTAAGTCAGGGATTTGGAGATGTAAAATTAAACTACAGAACATCTCAAACATTTGTAGTAACTTTTGTTAAGATTAATCTGTCAGCTACAGGTTTGTCCAAAGCTTTAAAAGAAAATACTATAGATCTTATTTACTTTCTGTAACTTTTTTTTTTTTCCCCAAGAAGCATGGTAAGTATGGTAACTACATCATGTATTCACCCCGCAGAGCATGTACAAATTGAAATAAAAGTAGCAGAGGTTAGGATGTGGTTGATGTCATTTGAACTGCTCAGTACATACTGACAAAGAATCAGGACAATTCTTTACGCAAATCTATCTATCATCTCCTTGCAGACTACTGTCATAGTATTAACGGAAAAAGTGTAATGTTATATTTGATGAACGGTGACCCACGTTGTGAGTCCTGACACATGTATCAGTGACTTCCAACCTTTTTCCACTTGTGGACCACTGATGTTTTTAAAGTGAAAGTTTGGCTTCTTGTGTTGCAAGTTTAAACCTACTGATAATGGGCTTTATGCTCTTAGTTACATATTGCAAACTTTTTATAAATACCATAGAGCTCCTGCCAGAGGTCCACAGACCACAAGACTAAAACCTCAGATTTACACAAGTCTTTGCTGGATGGATGCCAACCTTGGTTGGACGCATACAAATGTTTAACAGCTGTTTGTGTGAGTGTGTGCAGCACTAATGCATTCATAAAAGAATGAGGGAATCGGTAAGCAAATCCTAACTCAACTTTGTTCAGCTAAACCTGCAAGCTTCCTCATTCTCACATCAATTCTCTCCCTCCAGTGTAGTCTGTAGTGTGTACTTCTGACTTCTGCTTCCATAGACTGTTCCAAATAAGTTAAGTGGTTTGAAATTGGTGTCTCCATTGTGCTTCAAATGTTGAATAAGATTTCCACTAAAAAGATGACTGTGTGTAATATAGTTTTATAGTAGGGATGTGTTTTGATTGTTAAGTTTGCAAGAGTTACACTTTATAGCTCTTTGTATAAACATTTGCAAATAACTTTGCTCTGTTTTAAAGCTCTTATTCAAGGATACTGCATTGTTACTTTTTATAGTGCTGAAGTCAGAAAACAGATCAGGCAGTGCTTGCAGGGGAAAACACTGGTTTATTTCAAGGTTTTATATGTGTTGAATTTTTTGTAGTACACTTCTAAGTGCAAGCTATGGCTTCCAGGTCTTTTTCTCATTCATAACCCTCTTGCAAGACCTGGAGGGATGGTGATTTTCACTAATTTCTCTATGTGCTTCAGTTTATATGCACTTGTATGTTTAACATATTTTTTTTCTTAGAACACAAAGTAGGGGATATTTTAAACAAATCAGCATACACTAATAGTGATTAATGAATAGAAACTTTAAAATACTACAGGAGAGTCTTTAGTTTCTTTCAGGCCATACAAAACAGGGTCAGAAAGACAGGATATGAAGAGTGTAGCAGGGTGGAAAAAGAGGAAAGATGGAGGAACTGTATAAGGCTGTGTACGGTAGGTGTGTTTATATATAAGCTACAATTTGGAAGCTGCATGTGGAGCTCTACTTCTTGATTAACAAAAAGAAGATGTATAATTTAATTGGAAAGGCTTACTGAGTTTTTTGCATAGGGAAAAAAAGAAGAGTATCAATGAGAGAAGAGAGTCTATCCAAAAAACTACTGACAGAACTGTCATTTGGCTGCCCTGAGAGGGAACGTTGTCAAGAATGAGAGAGAGAAAAGTCACAGAAGGAATAATTGGAACTGGCTATTTATAGCCACTACTGCACACATCCTAGGTGTTTCAGCATGCGAAAATGCAGACTAAACCAGGAGAAGTTAATGCAGGTAAGAAAGGTTAGGGAGATAGTAATTGCTGAATGGCGTTAACTGGATCTTTGTGGAATTGCTGGGATGGGAAAACCATTTCTGTGTGTCGAGCAAATAGCTGTAAGAAACATAGGAAGTATTTAGATAAACACATTGTTATACTTTTAATAATATTAGTTTTGGCTCCTGCATGAAAACGTTTGGTTTTCCTGCATGAAAACGTTTTGGATATCTAGGAGGAAAGCATTGTAAGTCCACATCCTGTTTGCAGAGAGGAACTACTGAAAACTCTATGCTCCCACTGGAGGTTGTTAGTGAAAATACGGTGCTGAAAAATGACTCAGAAGAAATCTTAATTTTATGCTCTGAGTTAAGGGCACGAAACCTGCAATGATTACAAATGAAAGATCTTAACTGAAAGCATTACTAGAAGTTATACATTAGTGAGCAAAGCAAATCCAACTTCTAGTTGTTCTCAGAATAAAATAAAGTTGATTTACAAACATCAGTAAAGCTTGGACTAAGATACTCAGGTCTGCAGAGGTCTGATACAATCCGTCTGTGGGAAAGGCTGCTGCTGTTGCGTAGCTCTGGCCACTTGGCAGAGCAATTACCTTGCCTGGGTGGGTGAGCTAGAAGGGGCTCTGAACTTTGGAAGGTTGCCTAGGTGTGCTTGAAGCAGGTCATTTTTCTTTGTTATTGCGGTGATTCCACGTTGTTTTGACCATTGCTCAGAGTCACTGAACTTTAAAAAGGTATTGCTTTGCTGACCTCTTCTGAATAATGAGCTTGTCTGTCTGAAGGAGATACCAAGCTCATTGCTATTCATTGCAACAAAAAGCTTATTTAAGCTCTGCCCTTGCTGCCTGTCCCCGCAATATGGCAGTCTAACCCAACTATGGCAGTCTTAAAAGCAGAATTAGAGTCCTCACACTGAACTTTTCTGTTAGAGCTGCGAGTACCATCAAACATCCATTGTCAGGTACTCTTTGAAAGGAATAGTACTGTGCCCATTATTTTGGACTTTTGATATCCTAATTACCTGCAAGCAATTTGAGTCAAAGACCTCGTGTTCGAGTTTTTCCTTTTCAATTCATCTCTTAGAATTTAAGAACAGTAATAAGAACTGACTGTAAAATCTCACTAGCACTTAAAAATAACAATTGAAGACATTTAATCTTTTCACGACCATTAGCTAAGATTTCCATTTGTGTTCACACTGTCTGACTGTGATCACATTCCTGGCAGAGATGTGAAAAAGAAGCAGAGGAGGCAAACATTTGTTCTTTATTTATTCATTTTGTGGGTATGAAGCTTGAAGAGTCAGTAAACCAAACTGTTGAGCTGAGATACCAGTTTATATCATTGGTGATATGGTACATAAGGAGATTTTTAAATTGATACATAGAATCTGCAAAATCATCTTTGAACACTCCCCCATCCCCACAAATTTGCTAGAGGTAAGCATATGAAGTAATTGCAGGAGGGCCTGTCTCTGCCCAGTACCCAGCAGTCTGGGATAACTATAGTTGCAGCAGATTCTCCCTATTTGAATGTTTGTGACTTTTTCATGGTGATTTTTTTCGGGTGGTTTGTTTTTTTCCTTCTTTAATTTATGAAAGGATAGTGGATTAATTTATATCTTCATAATCAGTCTTTAACTGACTGAACAAAGAGATTAATTTGACTAATATATTTTCAGTTATACTTTAAAGTTTTTCAGAACCATAACCTTATAATTTTTTTTTTTGCTGTGTGAATTAATTAAAGTAATCCAAGAATTTTCAGTCTGTGCAGTACCATGTGCATGAAATCTGTTTTATATCCTTAGCAAATCTATCAGTTCAAATAATCTTCCTTGAATTTTCTTTTGATCTATTTCATTGGTTGGAGGATGTTATGCATTTTTTAAGTGAAAGAACAAACTTGTTAACTGTTATCTGTTGGTATCACATTAATTTCTTTTTAATATATCCCAAATAAACACCCTGTAACTTTATTGAATTCTCTCTTTATTAACGTTTGATTTATTAAAAAAGACAAGGCTGAAGTGATAAAACCTTGGAGCAAATTCAGATTAGTTTAACTAATTGTCTTCAATGGAGTTAGATTAGCAGCTAATATAAGGCACTTTTAATTTCATCTATTCCACCAGCATTAACTTCCAGTTCTGAAGACAGTAAGCAGACTAGAAGTCAAACACATAATTGAAAGTATTTGTTTGGTTTATCTGGAGTTCCCACATTACCTTTAGTTGTCTTTCCAGCTTCCTAGTTAAGGAATCTTGTGCCAGTAACCAGTGAACCAGAATTTTCTGCTGCATGGGATGTTACCAATTTGTTGATTCATCAAAACCAATTTGGTGTAATTTCTGTTTATTTTGCTGTGATTGGCAAATATGGACATGGATTTTTACACGCATCTTGATATCTGACTGCTGTAATAGTCCCTGTCTGAGAATCATGAATAACATTAATGGCAAGCATAGTCCATGTGAGAGAAATTAATGATGTCTAAGTATATATTTTTTTGGACCATTTTCTTCTATAATAAAACTCAGAAAGTCTAAGTAGTGTGACATAATGATGTAGGAAGTATGGCGATGTCAGGCTGTGAAACGTGCTGCTTTATACAGTTTCTTGTCAAGGGTGCAGTACTACTGAAATAGATGGTATTTGTGCTTCATATTTAGAGTTTAGATTTTCATTGTCAGGTTGTGTACAAAAAGCAGTTTTGTCTTTCCAAATAGATTTTGCTTTTTGTATTTTGCGAGTTTTCCTTGAACTGGCTTTTCTTTCTGTGTTGGAAATGATAGAATAAACATGTTTCTATGGAACAAGTGGTTCTAAGAAACATAAACTGTACTAAAATTAAACATAATTCAAGCTCCATTTGATAAGCCATTGAAAGTCCAAGACATTAGGTGATGCTGGAACATTTAGGAGTAAAAATGCAGTCCGTGTGGGAAACTTTAACACTAGCAGAGAACAGGGAATTACAGAAAGGCAGCCAGGAGGGATAAGAGACTGGAGGACACACGGAACACTGCAATGTTTTCATGCTTATATTTTTAATTTATATGGGTCGAGATGTACAAATCTAAATGTCTTATGGTGAATTTAATTAAATATGAGAATTGTCTCAAAACTAAGTGGCAGAAGTGTCCCAAGGGAAGGATCAGGTATTGAAATATGTGATCTTTCCAAAAGTATCTTGCCCAGACTTGTAAGAGCTAATGAGGAGGCAGGAAAACATGACTGCAGACAGCTGAGAAATTTTTCATCTCCATTTATTAGTGCTGTGATAACTTTGAGTGTCTAATTCACACTAAGAAAATGTTAAAATATGGCCTACGAACTATATAGAAGACGTCTTCTAAATAACAAAGCCTTTTCTTTTGCAGAAATACATGCTATCATTGTTTATCCACTTATAAAGGAAAATGGTTTTGGTGTCGTATTAGCCATGTCCAACAGAGATCTAGTTCATTGTTTTGTTTGTTTTCTGCTATGTGAAAATTTCTGTCTTTATGTTATACTTTATGTGCCCCTAAATTTCTTCTGGCTGATGACCTCTGCCCTTATAAATTAATTTGTTGGGCAGAACAGCCCCAGACGCTTTCCAGAGGTTCTGGTACTTTTCTGTTGTAGTTTTATACTTACCACTTCAGTAGTGAAGAGGGAAAATATTAGGCTATAATCTCTCTTCCCAGTTTTAATCTCCCTCATACATTGCAGCTTTGTGATCTTTTGTTACTGTAGTGCTTCCAGTGATCTTGCTATCAGATTTGGTCACTCAGTTGGTCAGCTCATAGTTATTATGGTTATTTTGTATTATTCAATTTTCTGCTTTCCATTTCAGGATTGGCTAATGCACCAACAATGACTGCACTCTTGATGACTTGCTGAACTTAATTATACCATACAAATAATTTTGGTCAGTATGATTCTCTCCTAAAACTCTTGGTGCACTGAATAACATTTAAAAATCTTTCCTCACTCTGTGTTGTTAAATAAAACTCTCATCTCTCTCTACCATTTAACATTTGATGCCTGAAGTGAGTTAATTGGATAACTAAACTCCTTTAAAGCAGAATACATTTTGAGATTTGGTGACACTGATTATGAAAATAAAATATTAAACAGGGTCTGAAAAGCATTGAAACAAAGGCAGGTATGTCCATAATTCATTCTTCTTCAGTGACAATATTTTGGATCTTGTTCTTCTAAAACATTGGAGACCTATTGAATTATCAAGATCTAGATAACAAAACAAATGGAAAACTGTCAAATAAGTGAAAAGTATTTTCACTCTCATTCATTGGGACATGATAACTGATATGGTTAAAAGGAGAAATCGATGTTCCTACCAGTAGCTGAACATAAAGCTGTGTATTTTGTTCTCCTATTCTAGCCTCTACAAATGAAAAAACCAATGGCAGCAAAAAGTCTCTTCCCTGTTGGGGCTAAATTTAAATAAACAAAACAAATTGTCATTGAAGATGTTCTGATCATGGCAGTGCTCAAATATTTAAGGCATAGAAAGGCTAAGGTAAGGCTATAGCTTTTCTCTGTTGAAAAATGTCATGTTAAAGGCAAAACAATTTGAGGAATGCTTGTTGCTGTAATTGTACTTCAGGATGAAACTTCACAAGGTGAAAAATTGAAAGGCAGAGAAAGAGGAGAACAAACTGAATAGCTACATTAAACCAAATGGTATCTTCAAGGTGGTGCTGTAATATACAGTGTGCTGGGATATCTTTGTCTTTTTGCAACAAAAATTTAAAGCTTTTTTTTTTTTTTCCCCCCCCAGTGTGGAATCAAAATTTCTCTATTGCTGTGTTCCTGACAGCATCACAGTAGAAAGGTATGTTCCCTCATTTAGCAAAATAGTCTGATTCGTGAGTAATTATCTTTAGGTTAGGATTCTGTCACTTATGGATATTGAGAACATAAAATCTTTTATTTCTTTGTGTATGGAAGCAATCAAATATGCAATAGCTTATGAGTCCCATAACTCTTCTAAGGGCAAAGATATCAAGAAAGGGTCACTGTGTATTTGAGGTAAGAACATTTTTTTTAACAATTTACAATAGCAATTTGAACACTATTTTTTTTCTCTTTAAAGAAAACTGCCTAGGCAGAAATGATCTCTGTTCTCTTCCTGCTTTTTCTATTGCTGTATGTTTATGCTGTGTTGAAATAATGTGGATCATTTGCAGATAAGGCCTCCTGCTGTTCATGGGACCCAGTGCCCCCCACACCTGTGAACTTCCCATGGAAAAAACACCTTCCCTTTGAGACACTCCTGTGAGAAAAGCATCACTTGTTGCTCTTTTGTGAGAACACCAAGTGTGGGTGTTGATGGTTCACCCAGCCCAGGGTTTGTTTGTAGTCAGTGGTAGCAGGAAATGTGGTTTAGGGAGACATCGATGAACTTGTTAATATGGAGAGAGAGAACCAAACCCAACAAGGCTGAGAGAATAATGGATGTTATGAAATGTAATTCTTGTCAAAACTGATTTAGGAAAAGCAGACAATAATTGAGATAAATAACTATGCTCCATTGCACCTCTTCCTCCCCCAGTGCCCCCCAGCACTACAGGGACATACAAATGTGCTTTTGCTTTTTTTAGTGTTGGCTCTTTGTCAAGGTTACCATTACTTGACTTTCTGATACTGTGTTGTAAAGCTCTAGTCAAATTCCTTTGATGATGTGTCCGGAATACAAAGCATGACTTCTATGGCTTCTCTTAGAAACATGCACTGACTGGAAGGACTCCCATGTATTTCAACAAATGCGGTCATTTGAGTGGTTTGGAGTTCATGTGATTGTAATGAGAAAAATTTCTGCAGGCAGCAACCAGAGACTCTCTATAGCAAGTGGGAATGCTGGGAAACTTTGTATTGAAGAATATAATTTTTTCTTGCATTAAGTTTTAAGTGGTTTTGTTTTTTATAAAGGGTCTCTTTCAATGTCAGTTCATTAATGTTATGAGACTTGGCTTAGAAATCTCTGAGCAAAACCAGGAGACTGTAGCTGCTGGCATTTGAGGAGTCATCCCTTAATGCTCTTTCCAGGCTGGTTACAGTGGTCAGTTTGTGCTGCAGGGGGTTGAAGGCAGATGGGACTGAGCTTCCCATTATGCTGATTTCTTGGAGTGGGATGCCCTTTTCTTCCCCTGGAGTGAGAGAAGTGGCTCTGTGAATGTGTACCTGTTCAGAATTTCTGTGCACTGGTTTGAATAGCTAAGAAACCCCTAAGTGTCTGGTAGAAACACAGCTAAATTTCAGAAGAGGAAATTTTTAGAGTCTTCTTCAAGGAAAAGGTTGTAAAGATTAACCTACCAAAATGACCTGATTTAGAGAAAATTCAACTGACTACTCAACAATGCCAGATTTGTGCTTTGACTCAGCAATGCTCATGTGAGTAACTTCTCCGGTGCCAGTTACTGAAATGTGTTTTAAAAACTGGAGCCTTGGAAATTGAAGTCCATCACTTAAATGCAAAAATAATTGCATCATAGCCTTCTAAAATAACTTGGAAAAGCAGCAGGTTAATTTTGATACGTAATACTGCTAGGGCACAGGAAGAAACTATCTGTTACTGTTTCTCAGCATCATAAAGAAGTTGAGTCAGTACTGAAAGGAAATGCGTACTTGTAGCTGGGAAATGGTCCTTGCGGCTGGGCTCCTTTGAATGTGGGGCCCCACTTGTACTTCCCTTCTTCTTTAGCTGCAGTGTAGATCTCTGGTTTCTCCAGCTCGTGGATCCCATATACCTGATGTGCTGGTTAGCTGCTTGCAGACCTACCACACAAGGCTGGAAAGGCTGGGGCCCTGCAGATATCTGCGGGAAAAGGTGGAAGTGAGTTAGCTGTGTGAGCTCCACGCTGCCTGTGGCATGAAAACAGATGCCCTTTCTAAAGGGCTTGTGAGTTTTCTGCTAAGTGATTGAGCTCAGGGACAGGGAACCACTTTCTTCAACACAGCCAAACAGAGGGCTCTGTAGACCTTCGTTGCTCAGTCTTCATGTCTCCAAAATCTACTCATTCCTTTATGTCCCCACTACACTTTGAATTTCTCCCCTAACCAAGAACCCTTTAGCCATATATAAGTCGTCTCACACAACTCTCCATGCCTTACAAAGCCAGGCCCTAGTGCTGTCTCCATTCTTCCTCTGCCACAGTACCACCATGCTCCTTACTTACCCAAATGTCTGCATTCTTATGTCCTGACATATGAGATGTGCCCTTTCTCGGATATCCTTCTAGGATAATCCCCTAACTCACAGCGCTGTCAAAGGGCCAAGTGCTTCTGGATTCTCTGTATGGGCTTCCCAGAATCCGTGTCAACCACATCTAGCTCGAAGCTATGCAATACTACAGATACCAGTGTAGCAAGAGCCACATCTAAACAGATTGCCGGTCCTCAGCCTGTGAGCCTTGGTGCCAGGGGGCACAATCTCTGATTGCCAGCCAGCAGGGTGCACAGGATCCCCAAACTGCAGATGGCAAAGAAGCAAAAGAGATTTTCCTGTGTGCTGCAGAAGGTGAGCGACCAAAGGTGAAGTCTGGTGGCTGTTCTGTGTCTTGTTTATCCCAGAGATGTGTCCTTTGCTGACCATGCACGCATGCTCTGTAACTCCTGCTGCACAGCCCAGCTTGGCTCCTTCCCTGGGGCACTGGGGCTGCGAGCTGGGGGCTGTTCAGCAGCGTTTGGCCTCTTTGGAGGCCTGCGTGGTTTGTGAGCTGTGCATTTACCACTGCCATGCTGCACCTTCTCCCCAGCATGTTATCCAGAGAGGGGTTTGTCCTCCAGGCGTGGAGATAATACCTGGTTTAAATCCATCCTTATCGCTGATCACTTTGGCAGAAAACCTTGTTTACATTTCATAATTACCTTAAAGTCTCATTACAGCAGACACCTGGTACTTGCTGTCACATTTAAGGTTGCAAAACAGTTTCCATAGCAACAGCTGTCTCTGCACACCATAATTTTGTAGAACATTTCCCTATTGGCTAAACAAAAATCCACAATTTCTTTCTGTTCAAGGTTTAATTTTCCCATCAATCAGTTCTGAATTAATTTGAGGTGAAAAAATATATTATTTCTTATTAGAAAAAAATATCCCCCATTTTCTTCTGGGAAAAACTATTACAAAAATAGACAGGCTGAGGACTACTAGTATTGTTCCGGCTAAGAAAATAGTTTGGTTTTACTTTAGTTTTAATTGAAGTAAAATAATACCATATATGTATGTGACAGTGATTTGGTTCTGACCATTTAGTTATATTGCTGTGTGTCTGTCCTTTTACTTGAGTTGCTTGCCCATTTTAAATATTTAAATATTTTTAAAAAGTAATAGCTCTCTATCTTAAAGATTAGCTTTTTTTGGCATATATTGTACTTTGAATCTTAGCTGTCCAAACAGTTAAAATGACCCAGTGTTTTCAGACTACATCCCTTTCATATGAATGTATGTTTAACTTTGTTAGAATCAAAGCTAGAGCTGGGAGATTTGGAGCCTCTAGCTTTGAATTTATCCACTCTGACATGAATCAGACCCAGGATTTGTTGCTTCAAATGTTTTGAACTTAAAATTAGCAAATGGATTTTCTTCAGACTTACTTAGACTTGTACTGACTCCTGAAGAAATCTACGAAACAAATCTAATTTGGAGAAAAATACCATTTTAGTTCTAAAGTTATTTGCATTTAACAAAATTAATTATAAACTGATATAATCTTAGTAATACTCTTTCGGATCTCATTCTTTCCATGTTCAACCATTGTTTCTTATGTTATCATTCTTGGATTTCTTCAGTTTCTCAAGATTTATGAAGATTCTTTGTATTGTCTTTTTGGAATAACTTGCACAGTCTGCTTTGTTCAGTTTGGCAGATTTTAATCAATATAAGTCCCATTTAAAGCATTTGAAGGATTTAAGTTGTGGGCATGAATAAAGGCCCAAATTTGGGGGACAGCAAAATGTGTTAGGAGTCAAGAGATATTTGTATGCCTTTTAAGAGTATATATACTATGATTATTAATCTGGAAATGCATGCTCATCTCTCAGATTTAATGAATTTCCTGTGCATCACGTTTGTGTCCGCAGCAGTTGCAGCAGAATTACCGGCCTCCCATCCACTTTCCAGCATCTAGCAGTTCTGTGCATGGTGCTTCAAATGCACAGCCTCCAGCCTGACCCCAAATGCCCTCTTATCCAACAGATTACAGCCCAGAAGTAGTCTTTTTTCTTTAAAAAATGCAGTGCAGGTTAATTGCACATTTACATCTTGAGACATCATAAGAAAATAATATTATTATTTTATTCTTTCCTTATATATGTTACAATACTCTTCAATAATCTGAGGGTATCAGTTTTACTGATGTATTGAAATAACCTCCTATTAAAACTACATATATGTGTATCAGTTATTATACTACAACCCTTTTTGTGTGAGGGAATGAGTTGGTGGAACGTACTTGAGTATAAGTAGAAAATTAAATGCATTAAATTACATACTGAAAGTGTGCTCTAAAAAAATAGTGCAAAATGTCTGAATGCTAAAGCTGGTAATGTTAATGTGACTTTTTTTTAAAATTTAGTTTTAAAATTTATATCATTGCAATTTCAGTGTATTCAAAATAATAGGCTGTGGAACTTGGGCTGCAAGTCTGAGATGGGTTCAGTGTATTTGAAAGCTGTTAAAATAATGATAGAGATTTTTGGAAGGAAATATCTTTTCTGACATACTTGTGGTGCTGGAACATATTTTTTTCCTAAGAGCACCAAAACACATGCTGACTTTTAAAAAGACAGGTGGTCCAAATCCTATTTGAATAGATATCTCATCAACTTGCCATTATCATGTTGTAATGGGATTAATGAATCGTATGATTTGGACAGTTTCATTACACAGGAAATACCTTTTTTCCCATTTTTGTTAAAGAATACATTTTCTAAAGTATCAGAGAAATAACTTAGTTCTATTAAATTTCAATTATTTCCACAAATTTGAACTATACCCTTTTAAACTGGTAGTTCAGCAGCGGATTGGCAGAAAAAGGCACATTTATATTCACTTTTTTACCCTTCTTTGCTTCCTTATCCATCAAATTCAGACCCTCTGGGGTTTTATCACATTTTTATTGAAATGTTAATGTACACTGTGAGAGTGCAAAAAGACTCTAAGAAAATGTGGGGGGAGAAAAATAATTACAGGAGTCTAAAATAATATTTAGAATAACTGAAAAGAGTACATGGATCTTTGGCTGCTTATGTTCAGAGGCTGGCTTTTAGAAGTTAATAAAATTCTTAAACATCTGCTGAATGTGTCTATTCAGGACACATGAAGTTTATTCATTTTATATTTTGTTGGCAAAAGCCATTAAAAGACTGATGTGAAGCTTGTGCAGACCTGAAACAGCCTTGGAATTGCTCTAATTTACACTTAGAGCAGGAACAAGGCAAACTGGCTTTCTCCAGGAATGAGAGGAATGGAAACAGCTGTAATAATATTATTTCAGCTGAAGTTAGAGATTGGATTACAGTAGATTACATTCTGTTGTATTTGTTGTTAAGTGTGATTTATATCCACAGAAGAAAAAGAAAAAAACCAGAAAACAAGTTTTCAGAGTCAGGGGACTGTCTTTTTTACTTTACTAGAAAAGCGATGAGTTGACACACAAACGATTTTTGCCATGGAGATCACTATAGCAAATGAAGAAGTATTATTTTCATTTCACACTATCCTATAGAAAGCTTTGGGTCGGTCATTTCTTATATCTCTGTCAAAAACACTATAGAATTTTTGGCAGTGACTAGAGACTCATCCCTGAACAGAGGCTGTCCATATGGAGACAAGCTGCCTGCTCGATCACTGATGTTAATGCTAGGATTTATGGTTGGGTTTTATGCTGGTAAGACATGATGTGAGCTGCAATGGTAGTTTGCCCTTATACACTGGGAGATGTCTTAAGCAAGTTTTAAAAGTATTAAATTCTTTTCAGTCCTCCACATGCAAGCTTTTCATTTTGAGTACCTTGGAGAAGCCCCAAGTCGACTGCACTGACACAGCTGTCTTTATCAAACTGCCATGCATCTTTCTAAAAAGAGAACAGATTGTTTTCACAGGATCAACTTGATAGGAAAAGACCAATTATTATATTTTGACGGTTGACTGGAATTGATGATATTTGAATCTGTGTTGCCAGTTACAATTTAACTGTTCCAGGCTTTGCATAAGGCTGACCAGTTTCCAGTTCCACAGCCACTGCTTTTACTGCTTGCAAACACTGCAGTAACATGGGGAACATTTTGAGACTGAGGATTTCCTTATATTTTTAGGTGTGTTAAATAATTGATGTCAGTAGTTCGGAGAGCTTACCAGCTAATTATCTGGGCTTGTTGATTTGAAACTGTTAAATTTTCTGCCTTACATATTGTTTTAATACAGGTCATGCAGTTCCTTTTTGTTCACAGTGAGTGAATATATCTTTTAGTGCTCTGTTTTAAACATAAGACAAAGAATTAAGACACATCTTCCTTTTATGAACTGATATTTGGTTGTGCCACCTGTATAAAGCACTGGGTATATGTCTTGCTTACAAGTACTTTTTTTCCAGAATTTGTTTTTAAGAGCATGTTTCTGATGTCTGTGACCCCACTGGCTGTTTGATTGATTCCTTCAGTCTCTATTATCAGCCATTTGCATTGTAAGTCTTGTAAGATGGGTATTAATCTTTTGCTTTGTACCTTTTTCTTTTTAATGCTAGTATGTTTCACTGATTATTAAGCTGCAATTCTGTTTTGTTTCCCTTGTTTTTAAATCTGCTGCATTTTTAAGGTTTCTGAAAATGTGGCTTGCTGGCATCCAGTAGAATATTTGCCAGTGTTCTCAATTTGAAATGTAGTATTCTTAGCAGGGATTTTTTTGCTATTACGCATGCATAGGCTGTGAAAGAAGAAAAAGGTTTTGGGAGATAGATACTTTGTAATTCTTGTTCTCTTTTTTAAGCTTTTTTTCTAAAGGAAGAAGTTACAAAGTACATTGGATATAGCATTACGTAAAAATAATGCAAAGAGATACAATACCAGAAAGAAACAACTTCTGTACATAAGAAGAAATCTCAGAAAAAATGGCTGATGATACGAAAGAGGTTTTATTCAGGAGGAAAGGAGTAAAGTCAAGATTTTTAAAAATTTTTTTTATTTCCAGTTTAACTTCCTAGCTTAGCATAGAAGTCGTGCAAATGAGGGAGAGGTGAAGCAATTGAGTCCTTTGAAAATGAAACAGTATGTCTCATCTTATAATCAGGAGGGAATTCAATGAACTATTTAATATAGACTCTCTTTCAAGTTTACTTTCAAGTTTATTAAATAGGGTTTCTCAATTTCTGAACTTGCAGTAGGAAAAGTTCTAAGTGACGTTAAAACTGTTTGCTCTACTTATGGCATCATGATTCAGCTTAGAAACAGTAAAGGCGATGTCACCTGATTGAGAGCTGGCCAGAGCTGATTTATTACATGGATTGCTGTCTGGTGTTTCGAGCAGGACTTGCTAATTGTGTCTCTTGACTTGGATTGGAAAGAAATATTGGTATGAACACACCTACTGCTTTTACCAGAAATAGTAGCTGAAGTTTTTCCAAAAGCAAATTTACTTTGAATCATATATGTGCCATCAGCAAGTTTTCATTGCATATATGTGGCCCAGATGGCAACACAAGGAACTTAGCTGTATGAGGCAAGAACAAAAGTGATGTATTAGATAGACTGAAAGCTCAGTTTGCTGTTCCCAACATTAACCCACTGTGGTTAGTTAGGCTTCTGGAAAACAATTTGGTCTTCCTGAGCTGACAGTTGTATATGGACTAGTGTGTGTAATAGCAACTAATAGACCCATTTTCTATAAATGTATGTAATTATTCTTTTGATCTTATGTCTCTAGGATGTACTTGGCCGTGTTTAAACTGGCTAACAGTTTAACTGTGCACTGTAAAGAAAGGTACTTGCCTCTTGGCTTGCATCGGCAAGTCATTCCCTGTAAACCTCCATACTATGTTTGTAGCTTTCTCTGCACCAGAATGGCTGTCCTTGTGTTCTACCCCATACCTTCCTTCTGTCATCTCTTTCTAGAGTTGAAATTGTGTTCTGTGGACTTTAACACTGGTCATTCTCATCTCTGCTGTTCTGACAGGAAGACATTTAAATTCTTATGGTAAATTGCTCAACAAATTAATATTTGTGGTTGTTTTTGATCTTATAGAAGAATATTTTCTGGTCCTAGTGATTTTTTCCTCTCCTTTTTATTGTTTGTTTCCTTTTCTGTGCATTATTTCTGATGCAATTTCTCATGTTCTTCCTTTTCAAATAATTGAACTGTTATAGGAACCCTCCAGGTATTCACTGCAGTGAATAGCAACACAGATAATTAATTTAGTTTCTCTGCTGAGTGTCCATCTAGCTTGCTGGATTTACTTCTGATCAGCCACTACCCTGTCCTTGTGAGAAGGGATGAGACTGTTCATCTCGCTATGGACAGAGCTGCAAATCACTGCTGCAATGTCACAGGGATCTTGAAACTGGCAGAGATATCTTGCCACTGAAAAGACAGGACCCATAAGTTAGTGTCGAATTTTGCAACCACATTTTGAGATTCCGCAGTGATCCAGAAGCAGAAATAGTATAGTGTGTCTTCTGAAACACTTATTCTCATAAACATGTTCAGAGAAAAAAAGAACAACCCTATTTGGTATTACGTGGCTTGCAGAATTAAGGACTCTGAAATTTGCTGTGAAAAGGGGTGTAAACTTATGTCTCACTTCTGCCCTTCTCTGGACTAGCCAGATGTGAATTTAGTCTGGTCTAGAAACCAGCTGGCCTTGTTAGAGTAATGTTCCTAAGCTAACGTAAGGCACAGTCAATTATCTTGATGTCCTGGTAATGCAACCGCATTAGCTGCATTACATACTGAGTGGACTAAAGCTGCCTCCCATCCAGCTGACTTGGAGCATAGGCAAAGAAGGGTCTACATGGTTCAGGGTAGACACAGTATGAACCATAAACACAAAAGGTTTGAATGTTTCTGAAAATGTAAGCTTCTCAAGTCACTTAAGCCTTACATATTAGAGCTACATCCCAATAGTTTAGAAAGTCTCGCTCTAAATTAATACAATGCAAATGAAATATCTAATTGTGAAATACATGGTTGCAGCAGTCTTCTCTTCCTGAATTATACTCTAGGAGAAACCATGAATAGTCCCAGGAATAGAAAAATGGAAATGTTTGTGACTTAATTACCTTCTAACTTCACCTTCTATCTTCTGGGGTTTTTGTTTGTTTATTTGTTTTCGGGTGATTTTTTGGCTGATTTTGGAAACAAATTGCATACAAACCATGCCCAGTTGCTAAGTAGTGTAAAGGTTTACAGCATGATGGAAACTGCTCATTCTGCTATTGTGAATAGCAGTTTCTGTGTTTCATTGTTGAGAGTTGCTGTTTCAAAATATGCTTCCAAAGACTCAAAGGAACATAATCCTATTTGCTAGAAACTTTCCAAATGTAATATTCTTCAATAACTTCATGCAGTTCAGTAATAGAATGGCATGTTTGCAATGGGCTCAGGAAAAGAAGTATTGTTTTTTGAAAGCTAGCATGGGATACCTGAAGGAGAGTTTGGGCTGTTTGCAGTAGATATTATCTCTGAGAAATAAAAGCATAAGGAATGCCATCTGGCCCGTGAAAATATGCCATTGAAATGATTATGCTATTAAAGAAAACAGTCTACTAACATTTAGCAGTGTAATGAATATCATTGCTATCACTTGAAATAGGATGGCAAAACTGAGGATTTGTTAGAGCAAGAAAATTCTCCATTGTAAGAGGAACAAAATTCTTCTATGTCATTTATGGCCCCTGGTCACCAATTTAGATAACTCCTCAGTTGACATAAGACTGTTAGCAATGCAAAGCTGGTGCTGAATTACCATTCCAGCTTCCCTTGTGATGGAAATGTGTGTCTGCAGCTGCAAATGTAAAACCTCCTACGGATTTTCAATGTTCTGTTCCTTAGATAGCTAGTGTTTCTCTTGGCACCTAAAAGAACCCTGTATTCATCTCTGGAGATATCAAAATATTGATTGTGGCAGCAATGCATATATCACAAGCTGTACAAAATGAATTTGTGTCATATCACCTGTAAATCCTGATAATGATACTGATCATTTCCAGCCTCGGGAAAGGTTTTGTGCTGATGTGAACAAGGAATGCCTGCATGGTTTAGGAGTGATTAGAAAATGGTTATTATTTTACAGTGCAGGGCTAGTAGCTTTTCAGTTAGCCTGGTGAATGTGTGTCTGCCTCTTTCAGAAAAAGACAAACCAAAAAGAACATAGCAATTACTTCTGCTAGTCCTACCTGGATGATGCATTTGTGGCCAGGAAAGTGTGTTACCGAATCCTTGTCTGCCATTTACATCACTGACAAAGTAATTTCAGCTGTACACACAGAAAATGTGGTAAACAAACAAAACTGTACTCACTGATTAATTTAATACTGGACTCTGGGCAAATAGTGAAGTTCCTGTTTTCAAATGTGACCTTCACTTTTAGGACCTCCCCACTTTACAGGTATCTAATATTAGCCATTTGATTTTTCTGACTTCAAGAGGATTGTACTTCTGCTTTTTCTGTTATCTGCTGCTTAAAGTACACTCTAGATTTGTAGAAAAAACAAACAAACAAAACCAATCCTCTGGAAATCAAGTAATGCAATTTGAGACATTTTTGAAATATGACTCTTAATTTTCTGCACTTCAATGTCCCCATCTGTACAATGGCCATCTCAGCTGGATGTTGAGGAGGCTTGTCAGTTTAGCAGTAAGTTGGAAGGAAGTAATTAGTTCTCAGATTGCACTATGAAAACTCAGGAGGGGAAAAGTCCGTGGTAATTCCCTTTCCCCCATGGAGGTTTTTCATCGCTGCTCTGTCAGGGGAAAGACTGGATTTCTGTTGCCCTTTAGTGGACTGGCCTCTAAATCTCACAGATATTGTGGCCCATGCAGAAACTCTGAATCTTCATGGCAGTTACGTGCCACTGGTGACTGTGTAAGTCTTGTCAGCACAACCATAAGGGACTTGTACTGTCCACTAAAGGATCCACTGGGAATTACGAGCAGATCCAGTGGAAACAGTGAATATCAGCTTATAACGTACTTCTCCATCCTGTTATGCCCATCTGTCAGCAGGTCTGCAGAAAGCGAGGGGTATGTTTCAGTAGAGTGACCTCTGCTCAAGTACACAGAATTGGGGTCTCCTCTGAGGGGAGCTGTTGTAGACGCATATCTGTCCCCTACAAAATGGTTGTGATGCTGGTCATGTAATATCTACTGTAGATACAAAAAGAAGTCCCACTGTGAACTTGCTGGGCTGGCTGTTAGATACATTAAACTCTTCTAATTGGAATGCTTGCATCGAATAGTAAAATCCTGGGTCTATATTTACCGTTGCAGTGTCTAACTAACTTCCTGTGAGATTGGACATTCAGGCCCCAGAATTCCAGGAGCTGTGAACCAATCCTTAATCCTCTGTCGAATGCAGGGAGTTCTCATAAGTTGTCTTTTGTATGATGAAATTTAAATAATCTGAACTTGAAACAGACATTGAATTTTACATAATTTTCTCCCTGAACAGTGAACCTGTACAAAAGGTAAAATTGTTTAACTGATCAGCCTGAGCTAGCCTGGTTTTGAATAAAAGTTTCTCTTTGCTCACTGGTTAAAATTTTGTGGATATTTTGATGATACGTATGAAAGGCACCTTGTCTGCATGCCAGAGCAGCTTACAATCATTTGCTGGAACCTGCAGACCGAGGCAGATTGTTGTGCAACATTGGATGGCATCCAATGCTTTTCCTTCAGTGCACCTGCGCTGCAGGTAGCAGTGACCCATTCTTTGCCAACTTTTATATGGAGTAATTTTAATTCATATGAAAGTCCATTTATGAAAGATTAGGTTTTTTAACCCTTGATTGATCAGTCTCAGATCTCTCAAAAGTATTACATTCTTGCTAATGTACCTGCTCAAATTCTCACAATAATATTTATAGTTTTCTATCATTAATAGATTCTGATTCACAGGTTTGAGTTTTTGGTGGCTAAAATAGCCTGAATTTCAAATTTTTGAACTTCACAAGATATGCTAGGAAACTGCATATGGAAAATTTTCCACTTTCAAGACAGGATTAAGATAGGAAAGGTAAAACAAGCCTAAAAAAAAAATCAGATTTTTTTTTCCTAAGTAAATTTTTTCCTAATTTATTTATCTTATTTATTCTGTTTGAAAGAAGAGTATAATACTTTGATAAATAGAAAAAAAAATTGAATTTAACAGTAAAAGTAGTTGTCTTCTTTATATTACCTATTTGACTCTTTGTGTTATTGCTTGGAAAATCACAGCAATAACAGAGCAATATCAAGGGCAGTTTTACACATGTTTACCCTCTTCTGTACAGTATCAAGTACATTTATGTTTGGTATATCTATTCCTTAGGCTTATACAAGATTAAAAAAAATACCACTTTTGCCAGTGACTGTGATAGTTCTTCCTTGCAACATTCCCACCTTATCAATGGAGCTGTTTATTGATTTCCTACCGAACTCCATGAACCTAGCACTGTTGGGAACAGAAGTGCTGCAGCTGGGATGCAAACGGAAAGATGGCATGCTTGATCCTGCTTATGCATGCTGGGGGGAATGACCTCCAGTGGGGTGGTGGAACCATACCCCCTAAGTCTGACTATAATTGGCGATACCAACCAGACAGTTAGAGACATGATAATTACGGATGTGCAAACCCTTCCAGCAGAGGGACACAATTAAGTGGTTGTGCCATTGGCTGCTCAGTAAGGACACTGACAGCTCTCCTGTGCTCGCTGGAAGAGGACTGGATTTTGATGACATCTGATTTCATAAAACCCAAAAAGCTGTTTGTCCATCATGGAATAGA
>NW_010114964.1:0-5417 GCF_000699245.1 Pterocles gutturalis | reverse complement strand
TGTTGGAGGGAAAACTATGCTGAATTTCAGATATATATTTGGATATAAATCTAGCACCATCTATTTCCATCTTATCGTTCAGTTAGGTGCATACCCAGAGTAGCAGCAGCAAATCTAGTGATGTTACAGCAGTTACTCATTTTTTATGTTTCCATGATATTAGAGTTATTTCAGGGACAGTATAATGTGGAAACAGAAACACTGTAAGTGATCCAAGGTCATAATGGTGGCACCAGTTAGAAAAAACGGATTTTTTTTAATATTGCATTTTATAGGCAGTTAAAGATACTCCCAAAGAGCTTAATCATGAATATTATTGTCTTTTTTAATAACCTGTGGGCCTCCGTGAAAAACAGTGACAACAGTGTGATTTTTCTGCAAGTGTATTTCTAGGGTAAAGTATAATGGCATAGTCATGCAGCATTTTTGTAACTCAGAAACAGCAAGACCATGTTCTGATTTGCTTGGTGAGCTGTTCTTCCCCCAGATGAGGTGTGAATGGATGAAACAATAACACCAGAATTTCTTAAGGATTACTTCTGGCTTGCATGAACGCCCCTCCCCCCAACCTTTCTATACTCTTTTTTAATTTTAGAACAGTTCAAAGATAACGACTAATTTAAAAAAATGTTATTATGGGTCAGTGTCCAGTTTACTCCATTTGTGTGTAGAAAATTCATTCTGAGTTTAGGCAGGAAATTTTGTATCCGGTGAAATCTGCATGGAGCTTTGCAATTTTTTAGTAGAAGAAAACAAAAGAAAGTGTAGACTAAGGGCATCCTCATGCAAGAAATCTGTTCCAAGGAGATGTCCTGTTGCCAAGTAAGGTGGTGAAAGGATGACACCAGTGCAACTCAAGTACTTTTTCAGGAAATGTTGCAAAAGACATGACCTTCTGCTTAGGCTGCCAGTCAAGCTTGGCTGAGGTTTCTAAAAATGGGAGAAAGAAGGCCTGAATGAAAGGGATGGCTTTGGTGAGCAATTGCAGTATTCAGTTATCTTATATGAAACAGGTACTGTAGGGATATAAAGACCTACAAAAGAGTGAAAACTTGAGGGCTATTTTGATGCGTTAGAGATGCCTCTTCTTTTTCTTCTTTTACACATCTTTCTCATCTCAAATCGCAGTCACAAAAGACAGTTTCTAGATGTTTTTCTTCATTTCTGCCTGGGATGAATCTCTAAATATTTACATGAAAGATACGTTGCACATAAATATTTGAATGTTTGAGGAAAGATGGTCTGAAAAGTCTTTACAGAGAGATTCCTTTGCAGTAGGAAGGTAAACCTTGTCTCTGTTTTGCAGACAAAATTAACTGAAGTTATTGCCCAGAAGATTCGGATCTGGAAAAAACTCAAAGATTTTTCTGTATAAATAATGTGCTGACTGTGGTGTATCCATTGTTGTATGAATAATTTATATAGATCTGGAGACTTGCTGTATGTTTAATGTCTTTCGGGCGAATGTATTCATTTTACAAATAGACAAATCAGTCAGTTAAAAGTTGTTTTACTTTCCGGCTTAAATCACTCTGAATGGTGATTAGGTCCAAGTTATGGCTCTTGACTCCACTGTTTTGATGCAAAGTTTACACTTCATCTGTGCAGCCTCATTGCCTTGAGATTTTGTTTGGAGGTTGTAACTGAACGGTGCTGCACACCAAACCTGGTTACTGATTGTACGTGATAAGCAGCGTAGAAACAAGCTTTCACTCTGGGTGAGAATAAAAAGCACCAGCTACTTAGTCTGAGCCACACTTATTTTCAGCAGTACCCTGGAGATCACTGAATATCTAAAGCAATTATACAGAATTTATAGTCTCAGATTTGAAGTTTTTCTTTTAAGTCCTTTTTCATAGAAGAATACAGAAAAACCCCCACATTTCCAAATGGCAACACTTTACATAAGAAGGTTCTTCACACCAGGGCATTGTCTTGCATGCCTGCAAACCACTGTGCACAGAGATTTCCTATTAATGACACCTCAAGGGACTCTCATGGGTTAGTTTGACCCTGGAGCAGCATGATACTTACAACCGGCGTAATTCAAAATTGCATTGCCTGTCTTATTGCACTCATTGCTACTGGAACACTGCATGTTTTGCATATTACTAAAGCAAAAAAAGCTGGTGGTGATATGAGGAAGGCAGACCAAGCCACTCACCAGCCCACGTGCATTTTTCACTCTGAAGCAGCATGGATGCACCGGGGTCTAAAATGCAGCCCTTAAACTTGGTGTAGTCCATCCCCGGATGCCAATGCAACGGGCTGTGATGATTTAGATGGCATTGTTCCCAGAAGTGCAATCTTCTGCAATACTTTTTCCAGAATATTAAAACCACTAAATAAGTATCAAATGGCATAATTCAGTGTGTGAAGCATAGTTAAGGGAGTGGATCCTCTTTCACATGACTTTGATTTTTAGTTCATTATATATGAAGCTCATGAATCTTTACCAAACTGCTTCTTTACCAAACCGCTTCATTCAATGAATCTATAATTGATTTATTCCGCGATGCTGACTTCTGCTGAACAAATCAATTTTTAGCATCTGTCTCAAAGCAGAGGTCATAAAGCACGTATTTTACTAAAAATTCTTGGTATTTCAAGCAGGTTTTAAAGCCTGTTGGACTAATTTTACACGAGGGGTATATCTACTTATTCTGCTGTAAATTGTTCTCTTCTAGTACAATCCATGTGTGCACCTAGGAGAGGTTTTACTTGGTCTGTTATTTCATTTTGCCTCAAGCCATTTACTAGCTTTATTAAAATGAAAAACAATGGAAAAATACATTGAGCTTAATATTTTATTCGGAATTTTTTTGTTTTATTTTAAAGTTGTGTTCTATAAACTCCTTCATGACATTTAGCATTTACCTTGTGTTTGTTCAATCAGTTACCTAATTTCTCTTTTGAATTTTACCATTCACTCTTAAAGACCTTGCTTGGAGTCAAAGTCCTACGATATTAGATGCTATGGAAAAGTGAAGGAAGAGAACAATCTGGTTTTACCACCTGCTTCTTGGTCTTGTGAATATGCACTTACATGGCTCATTTTATGCAGCATATGCAGTTCCTGTCATATTAAAAATAATCTTTGCCATGTAATAGCTGAATACATGTAAGTCCTTGCCTAAAGGTTTAGGGCTACAAGTGCTGCTTGAATAGTTCTTGGTAAGAGACTGTTCTCAACACAAAGTTTTGTGTGTGTGTTTGTGTCATAAGAAAGAACTGCAAGTTAAAACACATTTTGGGAAGGAGCAAAAGAAAATGGCAATTACAGTGTCTATGAATGTAGGCTAGCATCATGTGCAGCTGGTTAGTTTTTTCTTTTCTAAGTCATGAGCTATAAAGAACAGATTATGTAAGAACTATCTGCCACAGAATTACCTACTCCATGTTATCTGGCTTCCCATCAGTGTTGTGGCATAAGGTCTCTCCATACAGCTCTGTCACTGACTCAATAAGCAACCTTCATTAGCATGTTTGCAGTTGTTTTTCAAGGTACTGCACACCTTTGCTTTTTTCCTGTCTGAATTGGGGTGGTAGTATCTTAATTGAATGTATCATCTGTTAGTGAAACTGAGCACATTTACAGGATTTTGCAGAACTGCAAAAGATGCAAGGTGCTCATGCTCTGGAACTGGAGAAGAGAGGTTTCCTTGTGTCCTGGTTCAGCTTCTGTATCCACAAATTAGAGACTGTACTTAACCTTCCTTTGTGTAAGTCTTATAACTCTTCAGCTGATGAGATTCCCTAACATTATCTTCTTTCATTTTATAGATTGTTCTTTTATTTTATCCGCAATTCTAATAAAACTGAGTTTTACCTTCTAATCGAGTTCAAGTTACATAGCAAATCCTTAAACAAAACAGGTATCAAAAGTTAATTATGCAAATAATTCAAGTACTCCTCTGAGACCTTAGGAGAGTCAAACTCAATCTGTAATAATTGAAACATTTTAGTGCTTGTTATAGTTGTTTTTTACTTGAGAAAATAATTTTTAAATGAAAATTAAATTATTTACTATTTTATTTCTGATTCTGTTACCTAGATCCCTTTTGGATGTAGATTCACACTGTCTCCTTTAAAGCCCGTTTATTTTATATGTTTTTGTCCCTTTTTTTCCCCTCTATATGCAGCATTGATGTTTTTTAATCAACAGGATGAGAATTCACTTAAGTCTTTGTGACTCTCTTATTACAAAATGTCTTCATTGCCTGGATGAATAGCTTCCGTATAAATATTCTGAGGAGGCTTTTAACGTGTATTTCAAGAGGTGCTGTATGTTTATTTAGAACAACGAACAAAGCAGAAGAATCACCAACTGACAAAACAAGCACTGTTAGCTTTGTCTTCGTGATATCAAAAAGGCCTCCACCCAGAAATGTTTCCATAGTCTGTCAAGATGAGAAATGAAATTGAAACTTCTGTGGAAATGACAAAGATGCTCTAGGAGATGAAATCTGACAAGTATCCGTCAGTGTGGCAGAGGGAGATTGTGTGTCAGGGCAGTTCACCTGTCTGAGCTGGAAGGACTCAAGCTGCAGACAGTAACAAAATGCTGGGTCTGTTATTTGCATATTTATGTCAAAGCTGAAGATTGCCAAATTTAAAATGTCCTCCCAAATGATATCCCATGACAGGAAACTTGAAATGGGAAGTAGTATAATTTTGTGATTAGAGTGCCATTTATAATATAGCAGAAATCTGTCTGGATATCTTGCAATGTGTGGATTTTGTGATTAGTTTGACTAACTACTGACCAGCCTTCTCAGTTATTTGTTGCTGCTACAGTTCTGCTGTGATACTTCTGCATTCAAATCACATAGAAATTGGTGCTGTTTGTTTAATTAAACAAAAGATGTGTGAGCACATACAAGTGCAAATACATAAATTACACAGTAGTTCAAGCTGCCTTATGCTATGAGACACATTAATTTTATATTATGAAGTAACCAAACACATTTCATTTGCTAAATGAAAATGAAGGGTCAATTACAAAAACCTGTAATGGTGCTGAAAACAATAGAAAAGGCTGAGGTACTTAACGAATTCTTTACCTCAGTCTTCACTGGCAAGAGCTCAAGCCACACTGCCCAAGTTGCAGAAGGCAAAGGCAGTGGCTGGGAGAAGGAAGAATCGCCAGCTGTAGGAGAAGATCAGGTCCGAGACCATTTAAAGAACCTGAAGGTGCACAAGTCCATGGGACCTGATGAGATACATCCACGGGTCCTGAAGGAATTGGCAGATGAAGTTGCCAAACCACTATCCATCATATTTGAGAAGTTGTGGCACCCTGGTGATGTTCCTGCAGACTGGAAAAGGGGAAACATAACCCCCATTTAAATAAAAGGAAATAAAGAAGACCCGGGAAACTATAGGCCAGTCAGTCTCACCTCGGTGCCTGGCAAGAT
>NW_010114963.1:0-43976 GCF_000699245.1 Pterocles gutturalis | reverse complement strand
TGCAGGGGCGGGTTTCGGGGGAGGCGTTTCACCGGGTGAGAAGATTGTTAGGTAGGGCACACAATGGCATACAGGATAGCAGCAATGCAGCGTCTGTACTATCGGGTAGCACCCATCAGCAGCATATATAACGGCAGTAATAACTCGGCATCGGTTGAGGTCTGGCAGGGCCGTTGCCTCTCCCTTTGGAGGAGGTTATTTGCCAAGGAGGATTCACAGCATCCTCATGCCACCATCGGTTCTCAGGTTGGTGTGGACTTGAGTAGTCACTATGTTTTCTAGCAATAATCCATGGGACGCAAAGCTTGAAATAATTTCGAGGTACCTGTCAGCTGAAGTTGACGCAGAAGATTGCAATTCCAGCCGGCAGATCAGGCAGGCCTGGGCAGCTTCTCCTGAAAACTGGATTCTCTTGTTTGAAGTAAGTGACTGCTTCTCTTTGAAGAAACTATAAAGGTGTATTTCCATGCACTGTGACCTCTTTTTTCCTTGTTACTGTTGTAAATGCTGGTTTTAATGGATGTTTCTTACTTTTTTCTTTGATTTGACGATGCTGTAAATGGGAAGAAATGGAAGAAAGAAAAATCAAGAGGAGGAGCCCCAAGTCATCTACCAGTCACCCTGCTCAGGTTGCTAACACCAAGAAAAGCACGGTGCCAGTCAGTAAAAGTACAGCCTTTTCAAATCCTGCACCACAGCCTGCAGCACAAAAACCAAAGTTAAAACGGTAAGCTTGGGAGCAGCTTGTAAGCTCAGTGGAAGTGAGACCCAGGAACCTGCCAATGCTCAGATGGACTGAAGGGTGTTTGGACTGTCTGGGACTGAATGAAAAGAGTGACCTTCAGTCTTGTGAAAATTTTTGATGCTGTGTCTTTTTTAGCAAAGTGATTTGTGTTTAACGTGATATAATGGTTATCTTACAGAAAGATACTTTTCTTGTAAGCTTTACGAAATGTTACACAATGCTGTGGACTCATAACAATTTAGCTGAAGAGATGATAGCCTCATCTGACTGGTGAAAGAGAAGAGTTGGGGGATCAAATATGGGAAATATGGGTGAGAGACAGCAGAGCCCCAGATGTACAGCTATGAGGAACAAATAAAATATTACATGACTGCAAGGTTGGAAGTGACAAGTAGGGCAGGAAATAAAGGATGTAAATTTAACAGGATGAGCTAGAACCGGAATGTCTGTGGTTTTTTTGTTTGCGGACCTATCAGTGGGGGCAGTGGTAGCTCCCAGTAACATGTATGGAGAGGTGTATTCAGCTCTTCAAAAAGTACCAGTTTGGAATAGTTTGTGTGTTATTTATGATACATCTATTTCAGTTTGAGAATGTTACTTTTCCTGCATGTTAGAAACTACATTTCTTGGCTGTGACAGATACAGTAGATAAATCGGTGAAGAGGCATTTTAAAGTGAAATGATAGCTAGAGAGAGGCAGATGAGTTTATTGAGCTGTAAGTATTAGCTGAAGATTAAATACTGAACTGTCATCATTAGTACTGGTAGTCTGTTTGAAGGACCCAGGAGTGGCCTGATGAATAATGAATTTCTGCAATGTAAAGTCTGTACATTTATTTTTCAGGGAAAATATTCAGTGTTAATATTTTGAGGGAAATAATAATAAATACTAATGTGCTATAAATTGGTGGTGCCTGCAGCTGACTGTACATTTTAGTTAAGTCTCAGCACTCTTCTGGAATGTATTAGAAATTCATTTCTTGTAGCCCACAATATTGGCTAGAGAAGAAAATGTACTTTTTGCTTTCAGTTTTGGAAAAGGACATTCTTGCTCAATTGTTAAGTGAAACTTACCAAGCAGTGATAACACAGACAATTTCTCGAACTTCCTAAGCAAGAATGATAATTGATATAATAATGTGAGGATGAACTGGTGTTAGGATAGTGGAGTAGGAGTATTTAATTCATTTTCACTTTGTATAAAAGACTCTAATGATATAAGTTTTCCAGGAGCGGTAATATATTGTATTAAACTTCAGATACAGGTAAAATAAATTATAAGCTTTCTGGCATACAAACCTTTCTTTAAGTCTGAAATTGAAGCATATAATATTCAAAGTTAAACCTGAATTGAGATCTGTTGTTCTGAGGGGAACCAGATATTGAATTGTTGCACCATTAGTCATTCCAGTGTATAAACTATGTATTCTATATGATGTTTATAGACTACAGAAGCTGTTAGGCTGGAAAATGAATTATTATTTCCCACAGGAAAGAGAAAATTTATGACTTACAGTGCATGGGGGTATTCAAGGGAAGGGTGGGGCTTACTATGCTGTAAATGTTATCTTCACTAATTAAATAAAGCCTCTTTACTAAGTATGTGATTTTTTTTTTTTTAATAGCCCATAGTATTCTGAATTTTAGTTCTTAGGCTCTGAATTTTTCACTGAATCAGATTCTGAACAGACTCGCCATGAGGCTGCAGAAGCAGCCATGCCAATGTGAGAAGAGGGCTGTGTGCACATATGGATGAGCAAATCAGGGATGAAAACAGCCCCTTACCTGAATTGCATTAGGTTAGGATGCAGTCTGTTTCTGGGTCAGAGACAGAATGTGCAACTTCTTACTGGTAATTGAGTGTTTAGCTTCCATATTGATTGCATGTTCATTTGTACTTCTAATGGTGAATCCATTTACATTTGTGTAGTTTTTATGGGCACATGGTAGTCTGAATAAATTTTATGTCTAGAGAAAAATGTATGGGATCCAGGAATTTTGATGGTTTTTGGTACAGAGGGGGCTGTAGAGAATTTTTGGCACATTTAACATTTGTTCAGGCATAGGCTAGTTCCATTTGGTATGTGTTAGAGGATGGGGAGATTGCCTTTGATAGTGAGTTTTACAAAATTCCGATGTTATTTGAAGGTGGGATGGAGGAGCTCTAGGAAAATTTATCTGGAGGCAAGGTCACCTTCCTGTATAGGTTATAACAAGGTGTTTTTCCTCACTGGTTGCCTACTATAGGTGTGTGTGTGACAACAGGAGTGTTATGATTGGTGAGGGTCTTTTTTTCCTCTGGCTTAAAGAGTTTTGCAGATGTCTTCTGGATGATTTTATGTAGATAACGCACCATGTGTCATTATTGGGTAACGGTACTCTCTGTGCAATATTAAGAAGGCCATTACATACATGTGCTCTATTGATGTTTCCCACTATTAATAGGAAAGCAGATTGTTGGAATCCTTCATTTTGCAGTATCACTGTCAAGATAGTGATGTTTGTAAGACAAACTTGTGGTCCATTTTCTAATTTAAAAGGAGTGACTGAAATATGTATTGTATATTTTTCATTTAATTTTGAAAGCCAGCTCTCAAATTGTCCTACATTTCAGAGTCTCAGTGGAAGTGAAAGCAGGAAGTAATCTTTTTGTTTAATCACTTAATTTCTTCAGGGTAATAAAAGAGAAAGCCAAACCTCCAGGAGGTGAAGCAAAAGGGGCACAGGCAGCACCAATCCAGCATTCATTTCTCACAGATGTATCAGATGTTCAGGAAATGGAAAGAGGACTTCTGAGTCTTCTGAATGACTTCCACTCTGGCAAACTTCAAGCATTTGGTAAGTGCATGAATTGTCAGTAAATAAGCTGCTTTTATAGCTGTTTATTGATAACATTTGCAATGAGATGTGCTGTATGGACAGACTGCCAGTTTGTCATACTGGTCTCTGCTATATTAAAATTAAGTTTAACGTGACTTAATAGATCTTACTGCATTTTTAAATAATGGTCCTATTGTAAGGTTGTCTTTGGTGTGAGATGATTCAAATGCCATTTCATTGTTCCTTCCAGCACGTCATACCAAAGGCAGTACCTTGACTTATGGATTTAAGATACTAAGTTTAAAGACATTTATGATAGTATAGGAATAACAATAAGTAACTGTATTTAGCACCTGATTTTGCAGCATATTAACTCTTTAGACTGCTGTTACCAATTTTTGTGGAATCCAGTGCAAGTTACATTTCACACAGCTTACTCTTTTGTCTTAGCCTCTTACTATTCTTACTACTTCACAGGTGATGGAGGTTTCAAAAAAAAAATTATGCTCTTCTGCTTCCTTTTTCTTGCCCTGTACTATGTACAAAGATGCATATGTGCTTTTGCAAGTTTAGTGTTAGGTCAGCATGTCACCTTAATTCCACACTTATTTTACAAGAGAACCTGAAAAATCTGTATTATATAAAGCATCAGTTACAAGAAAGAAACCCCCAAGATTAATCAAAATCAGAAAGAACATTTATTGTGATCATATTTAAAGTTGAAAATACAAGGCCTTCCTAAATCGGAGATCAATTCACAGAATATAGAAAAAAAACCCACGTAAATTCTAAAAAACAGTTTAGTACAGTCAGTAGTTATTGTAAATTCAGTACAACATAACACCAGACAGGATGACAGAGACTTCAACAGTGAAACAGGGAGAAATCCATGAGAAAGCAAATTGTAAATGTGATGTTTAAATTCCTCTTCTCTGATGTAAAAAGCTGCATCTTCACACCTTTATTTGCTCTCTCAGGTTTCTTTATCTAAAGCTGATGCTTGTCCTTCTAGGAAATGAATGTTCCATAGAACAGATGGAACATGTGCGAAGTATGCAGGAGAAACTTGCTCGCCTCAATCTGGAGCTCTATGGGGAGCTGGAAGAACTCCCTGAAGATAAAAGAAAACTAGCCAGTGACTCCAACTTGGACAGGCTGCTGTCAGATGTAAGTACTGGGAAGGCAGAACGCACAGAACTTTGCCCACAGAACTCAGCTGAGGAAAACACCGCTACTGGGTGGGCAGTGATTTACAGTTGAGGAGAACATAGTTCTGTAATGAACCAAGACAGAAGCCCTAGCCTCATCTTGGTTTTGAGAAAACACAACACCTTATTTTCTTTTTTTATAGACTGCTGTTTGTTTTGGTGAGCAGAGCAGTCTAGCTGTAAACTGTCTGAGGATGTAGGCCTGTTCGGAGACAGCCAGCACACCAGGGAACTGACAATCGTCCCTGTGGTCTGTCCTACTACATCTAGGGAAGACCACACATAAAAAGAAATGTAGATGTGTATATTCTATACTTTCAGTTTCTCCTTTCTCTAGTGTATTTCCATAAAAACCAAAACTGTTAATTTCTTTACATTTCCTGAGGTAGGCAGATCTAAATTTAAGTTGGGACTTAGCTCTGTTGATGTAGAATTCAGTGCAGGTTTGCTTTGCTTGTTGTAATAAAATAATACATTTCAGCCAAAACTATTAGTGTTTTGCTTTATTGTTTTGATGTATTTATTTAATCATATCAGCATAGTAGTTGCATTTATATTAATTTATAACCAAAATGCCATTTCTAATGCTTTCTACATTTATATTACAGCTAGAAGAACTCAATTCATCTATGTATCCTTTTCCTTAAATGTCTTTTTGCATTATAAACATTGTGAACTCTGATCAGTATATTTCCCCAGTAACTGATACCTTTATAGGAGTCAAATAGCTTCAATAATGTCCTTTCTTTTAAATTAGCACTGTAACACAGCATGGATTTTACATTCTTCCAGTATATAAGTGACTGGATCTTAACACTTTTACTTACAGGCTTTTTTTTCATATGGTGACTTATTTAGCTAGCATGTACCGCTACAGACAATGTGTTGACAGTAGATGGCAAAACCCATCAGAAGCAGGGTCTTTCTACATGCTTCTTGCTGAGACATTCTGGAACAAACATACATAATATTCATCTGGAGCAAGTCCAGACGAGAGCCACGAAGATCTTCAGAGGGCTGGAACACCTTCCATAGGAGGAGTTGGGATTGTTCAGCCTGGAGAAGAGAAGGCTCTGGGGAGACCTCATAGCAGCCTTCCAGTACTGAAAGGGGGGCTCCAGGAGAGATGGGGAAACACGCTTTTATCAGGGAGTGGAGTGATAGGACAGGGGGTAACAGTTATAAGATGAAAGAGGGAAGATTTAGATTGGATATGAGGAAGAAATTTTTCACTGTGAGGGTGGTGAGGCACTGGAACAGGTTGCCCAGAGAAGCTGTGGATGCCCCATCCCTGGAGGTGTTCAAGGCCAGGCTGGATGAGGCTTTGAGCAATCTGGGCTAGTGGGAGGTGTCCCTGCCCATGGCAGGGGGGTTGGAACGTGATGATTTTTAAGGTCTTTTCCAACCCTAATCATCCTATGATTCTATGAGTCCTTTGAGTCCTTCTGTAGTATTCAGAAGGTTTCTGTCCCATTACTAAGTGAATCCTATTACCTTTTAATTTTCTCTAGAAATACATGCAGCTGTTAATCACTGATTTTAATGTGAATACTGGACTGACCTAATTTTTTATTTCTAGGGTCAGACTATGGTTGAGTCAAGCACTTAAGTTGGTAAATGAACAAATGCGTGCTTTTAGTCCACACAGAAAAGGATAAAGCTAAATGTCTTAGCTTGTCTTTTACATCATGCTTTTGGTAAGCAAAGATACAGTTGAGGAGTATTGCATTCAGTTTAGACTACAGTCTAGTTATTTCATGTTACTTAAGATATGGCACTGGTGTATATATATTCTCTGTGTGTGTGGAAAGGTGTTTAAGGCTAGGTCTCATAAAGAACACAAGTGGAAGGTGATAATAATACCACATAATAGTGATAAAAATAATCTACCATCCCTTTTGATCTGCCAGCTAATTCTGGAGAAATGTAATGCTTAAGTCTCATCAAGGAAGATTAATCTACTGGTTGAGAACCAACATAGGACTTAAAAGAACTGAAATCATCTGCACTGGTCCGTACCCATCTCAAGACTAAGCATAGTTTTGTGTAAGGCTGCTATCTTGTTTATACCTTATCTATATGTGAAAATGGTATTCCTTAATGGTTTGCTTCAGCCAAAAACTACATTTAGCAGATGCTCAAGATATTCCAAATAGTGCCACGGGCTGAAAGAACAGCTTTGTCAATTTGGATTCTCCTAGAAGCTTTTCTTTCGTTACTCGTGACTGTGGAATCTGGAACAGTTAGGGGTTGTTGTGGTTTTTTTTTTTTTTAATTTTACACAATGAAGAATCAAAGTACAAATTCAAGTGTTTGTTTTTGCACATTCCTCTTTGAGTACTGCATTAGGTCAGGACTCAGTATCTAGAGTTAATAAAAAGCATAGCATCACAACTTATTGCCTTATTTAATAGAAAAACTGGAGAAACATGGAAGTACATTTGTTCTGCTCAGTGTTGTTCATATGGTTGAAAATGGCATATGTATATAAGTTCATTAGCACTTCTCCAATTTTTATGAAGGTAGTGATGATGTTGCCTTTCTGATCAATATGTAGACAATCTGCACACTCTATCTGTAGTGTTTTGCTCATCAGTGATGTCACAGATTATTGTTAATAAAGTAAAACGTTTTAAATACAACATTTCATTTAGAGAAGTTGCTATCTGTTCAGGTGTGTTAAGATGATACGTGGTCTGAATGTTTGCAGAGTTTACTTTTTCATTACTATGAATAATCATAAAATGTCACTAAATTAGAACTAGCATGCATGCTAGCAGTCCACATAATTCGATTAAGGATTGTGAAATTACAAAATGGGGTAAACAGTTATTGTTTAATAAATCCAGTATATGCAATTTTGTAGTCATTCCTATGTTAGAAAGAGTCTGGTATTAATTGGTGTTATCTTCGTGTTCACAGTTAGAAAAAATTCTGTATTAGTATAATATCAGTCTAGTTTTAGATCAAAAATTTCTGTCCTGGTCCATCTAAAATCTAGAGCCAAAAGCTTAGTTTCATTCCATTTTTAGGCAATACATTCAGATTCTACATTGTATATACTTACTGCCCAAGGAAGGAAATCTTTATCCTTCTACTTGAGAGTGAAGTTTTCATCAGCCCAAAGTGGGCATGTGGCCAGGGAACAAAAGACGCCTGTTGTTTGTCATCTTTGGAGAAGATGCTGCTTCAGCCACAAGATGTAGTTGTGGATTCCATTAGTTCCAGCTCCTTTCTGAATCACAAGTAGAGCCAAGTCTGTGCTATGCAGCTGGGGACAGAAAGATCATTTAAACACCACAGTGTGCTCTGGCTACAAATTCAGCCTCAAACATTTATTTCCTCCCTCACCTACCAGGCAGATCTCAATGGTTAATGAACTGGTAGGGATCCCAGTTGGGCTTTTCCTTTAGGATGTTCTTGTTCTTACATAATTTATCTCCATTGTTGAGATTCTCTAGAAGTTCTGCATGCTGGTGAAAGTCCCTCCAAGTCCCAGCCTGCTGTTGGGTATGCCCCTCTATTCTGTTCTGGTGAGACCCCACCTGGAGTACTGCATCCAGCTCTGGAGTCCTCAGCACAGGAAAGACCTGGACCTGTTGGAGCAAGTCCAGAGGAGGGCCATGAAGATGGTCAGAGGGCTGGAGCACCTCTCCTATGAGGACAGGCTCAGGGAGTTGGGGGTTGTTCAGCCTGGAGAAGAGAAGGCTCCAGGGAAACCTTACTGCTGTCTTCCAGTAGTTAAAGGGGGCTTGTAAAAAATAAACTTTTTAGCAAGGTCTGGAGCAAAAGGACAAGAGGAGATGGTTTTAAACTAGAGAATGGTAGATTCAGGCTGGATTTAAGGAAGTAATTTCTTTACAATGAGGGTGGTGAAACACTGGAACAGGCTGCCCAGAGCAGTGGTAGTTGTCCCATCCCTGGAAACATTCAGGGTCAGGCTGGATGGAGCTCTGTGCAACCTGATGAAAATGTCCCTGCTCATTGCAGCAGGGCTGGACTAGATGACCTTTAAAGGTCCCTTCCAAGCCATACCATTCTATGATTTTGAGATGAGAGTTAGTGGTATTAAATTAACTACCTCTTTCTTTGAAAATAGCAAGACAAATTATTAAGGGAGACAGCTTTTGTTTAGGAAATTTACTGAACTCTAAAAATAAGTTTTAACATAAATAGGTAGGGACAGATTTTTTTTTTCCCCGCAGTAAGTTTATTAAAATGACAGCTATGTACAACTGCTAACATAACCATGATGAGTTGTGTCTTGAAATTCTAACTTGTGTAAAGGAACTGAAACATAAATTTACCAAGGCCTACTGACCTAATAATGTAAGTGTTAAGAAGGTTGTGTTTTAAACCTATAGTAACACAAAGGTACCAGGAGCAAAGGCGTAACAGTCAAGTAAAAAAAAAAAACTGGTTAAATTTGCGTCATGACCTTCTGTAAACTTAGTTCAGTCACTAAGAAATCGGATATTTACTGTGGAGTTCAATGGCACGTTAGAGCCTTATAAACCACACACAACATATTGAGACTTCACAACTCTGTCACTTTCTTTGTATTTTATATTGGATATTGATTGTTAATGCCCATATCCCCACGGATCCCAGTTCACGGTTATGTTGCAGTGCAAAGTATTTCACCTTTAATAGTGTGTATACAGGGATTCTGAAGCATCAGGGTGTGATGCTGAGCATTTTTCATATGCTTCAACTCTTGAAACATTATGTATTTGTACTTTCAGTTCTACTCATTCCAGAAATTAAAAAATGCTACCTCTCTCCTCACCCTCCCAAAGCAAATCATCTCTAAAGATGAGATTGACATACTCAGTTCTCTATTTCTTCAAACACAGTTTCATGATTTTTACATGAGTTATAATCTAACCTTTCACATAAAAAATGAGGGAAATAATTACACATTTCCCATAAAAGGCAATAAAATCCAACTCCTGCCCTGGGACAGGATGAGACATGGGAATGCTTTGTCCACATAAAGTCTCAAGCTTATAAGAAATCAAAACTCCTGTTTTCATGTGGATAATTTCCCTAACCATTCCTGTGTATAAACACCTACTGTTGTGGGTGTAGCAGGTGCTCTGAGGATACTTTTTTTCTAGAAAGGAGTTGCTCAGAGCTTATCTATCACAGGGAAGCTGGGCACAGATCTCACTTCTTAAAAATGAAGATGGCAGCCAAATCTGGCCTAGACTATCCCAAAGCACACAAGGACAGGAGCAGGCTTACCACATGTTGTTTCTTCTAAGTGCATTTGCATTTCTTGCCTTCTCATGCAATTGAATCTGGCACTTCATGTCAAACATCACATACATGAATCAGTTCTGTCTATATGCAAACACTGAGTTCTGAGTTCAGAAACTGTTTAGGATTACTAACACAGACCACGGTTTTGCCAGCAATACTGCAAATTCATTCCTTTTTAATTACAAATAATTAAATTCACTGTCAGTGATCTATCCCTTGTGCAATCTCACTATCATCATCACAAAATATGGGCTTTATTGTCACAGCCCTCTTCACTCACTATAAAAAGAAGATAGAATATTTAATATGAATGAGTACATACCAGATCCTCTGTTGAGTTCCTGGAAGTACCAACCAGCATGCACTGTAAAGCATTTCAACAAGACATCAGAGCAGGCCCCACATAACAACTGCACTGTAAATGGAGAGAAAATATCATTAGACTTGCATCAATAAAGCAGAACAATGTAAACACAGTTCTAGGCTTCAGCTGGCTCACAGTGAGGGGTTGTGACAGCCTTCCGACGGTTACAGTAAATGCAAATGAGCTGCAGGTCAGCTGCCGTGCTTTAATTTGTAGGTACCAACCTAGAAAGACTTTGTGCTACTTGCATGTTTGCCTCTTTGCTCTTGAGAACGTGCTACTGTTGCTGTACCATATTATACCATTTCTTTAAAATCGTTAAAAGCTTGCAGGAAAAAAGTATTCCACCAAATCACATCCTTTCAGCATTGCTTTTGAAGAAGCAAAGGATATATCTGTTGATCTGGCAGCAGAGAAAGAGATTGTATCACTTTTTAAAAACCAATTCTCTAGATGTTCAAACTACTGGAGATAATTTCAACACAAAATGCTGTGAAAGCAACTCTCGGAATGCACTGATTGATAAGGGTGACAGCATACTGCGCCTAAGAAACAACATCAAAAACGCAAATATCTGTGCTCATGTGATTTGGCTGTTGGTGCACAAACAGCTGCATGGAGGAGCTCAACTTCTCTCTTCATCCTAATTAACTACCTAAGACATCTTTGTCTTCTGATGCAGCAGTGATTGTTGTCTTCTGCACCACCAGTAGATGCACTGTAAAATGCATCATCTTTATTAGAAACCATGAGGGTTTTATCCTAAGAATGTGACTGAAATTTCAAGTTGGCAGGAGACTTGGTTTCTAACACAAGGCAATTTCTGGAAGTATCAGACTTCTAAGTTCCAGATTGCCCCAAAACAATTGTTTCTGAGAAGGTCAGGAAACTACCTCAACAGATCTCATTTAAACCTACAGCCATGGATCCAGAAAGTATACAAACAAAAAAAAACCTGTGGTCCCCTCGAAGCAGCCTAGCACTCAAGAGGTTGCTAGTCTGAAATGGAAAACTTGACAGCTGTTTCTCAATTTTTGTCACACACATTAGAAAGCTGTCATCCCTTGGGCTAAATTTACCTTGGGAGAAGATAAAAATGTGTCAAGTGTGGATTTCCAAGGAAAATGATTACCAGTAATTTGTACTTTAGAATCTTCAAAAGCATGTTTTTAAAATCCATGCTCCCCATATGACAACAGTACTGGAAAAGGCTTTTTCTGCCATCAAACCCACTAAGACATGGTATAAAAACAGAGTGCCCGCACTGCCTAAGTTTATAAATCTCCAATCCCACATTATTAGTTGTTTTTTCTGCCAGAAAAGTTGTGTCTTCAATAGCAGATGAAAAACTTGTTGCAATAGAACACACTATTACTTCTGTAAATGTATTTAGACAACTGCTCATGAGCTGGATCGGACATAGAAGAACCACCCAAAGGCTCTCTTTGAGTAGGGTTTCAGAAACATCCTCAAGCTTCCAAAATTGTGCATACTGGGAAAAAATCCCAGCCTGGCAGGGATGTAACCTTGCACATCAGGGCGCTGACTCTTCACTCATTCTCCCTAATGAAAAAGTCTAAGAAATAACACCAGGGTGTAATGGTGGGAGATTTTTAAATCATTGACTCTACTGGGCATTTTCTTCGAAAACAACTCTACAGTAAAATTGAGCCTGAATTCCTGTGCAAGCAAACTCATGTTATTTTCCTTTTAAAACCACCAACAAAATTAAACATTCCAAAAGGCACCTGTCTGCTCCCCTGTGAAAGGCATACTCCAGTTATATCCTTTGATTGATGGTCTTGTTCTCAGACTAAGTGCGTGGATCCTGAAGAACAATAAAAACAAGAGCTGCAGGACATGACCTACAGCCAACAAAATCTGTTTTAATACTTCTCCTAATGATCCTTCTCAGCTAGGTTTTGGAAAATAGTGACACACTTTGCGTAACACTTACTAAGGTATTAAGGCCAACCACATTTAATACAATAAATATTTATTGTAGTACCTGTGTACTTTAGAATTTGTTTAAGTAGGTCTCAGTTTCTGGAGTAACTGCAGATCCCTATAATGCTACTTGGTTCTCTAAAGAGTCAGTTTATTTTTTATAATTTTTAGCTTCAGTTTTAGTTTTCTCCCAAAGCTAGGTTTCTAAACCAGTTCTTGCATTGTCTGGTTTTGACTAGCCAAACAATTCCTTGAAATAATTTAGTTTTCAAAGTCCCAAAATAAACAGTCTGACTATTAATATAGAACATTTTTTGAAAAGAATAGCGTTAGTAGCTTAGCTCTTACAACTTAGCTATTTCCTTTTAGTTTTGACTAGGAATCTGTTGTTAAAGCCTCATCAACTTCTTTTAACAGATGCAAATAGATAAAGTGAACGAGCACAGCTCACTTGTATGAACTCTTCAAGACAAACAACATGTAGGAGTCACTACATATAGTACTGGGATAAGGACTGCACGATTTATCCAACTAAGCATCACATTGACTTGTTTGTGGATAAAGCGGTCACCTTATTGTTTGCTAATGAAGAAAACCAATTAGCATTCACTTTTTTCCCCCACTACACAATTATATATACAGAGTTCAGAAATCATCCCTGCATGGGGTGTGACTTGGTCCATGCCTTCAGGTGTACTGCTCTCTCTTCAGTTTAACATGTACCCAGAGGCTATCTGGTCAGTTAATCCACCTGCCTGCCGGTTCTTGGGGTTTAGTGGCAATGTCTGGTTTAGGTCAAACCAGTGCTTCAAGTCTCACTGTACGTTTTTAAAGGACATTCACACCTCTGTCAGAAAAACACAGCTCAGACTGGAGTAGTGCCAAAGAGAAACAGATTGCCATTGGACTCTTACAAGCAGTGAAGGCATGAAGATACATGAACCAAATTTGCTGCTTGTAACTAAAATCTGTCATGGAGGATGAATTCAGACACGGCTGGGGATGTACAGCCTTTAAAAGCATTTGCTCAGGAGTTTGTTACTGCAGTAAGTTTGATTGCATTGCTAATACTTCAAAAGCTTTTACCAGAATCATTATAATAATTTATTATAACACATACTTAATGACTTCTACCAGTCAAAAAGGTTGACAAACTATAGCACCTAGACCAATGAATAATTTTAAATGCTTAATGCAAATAAATACTTTAAACAATGTATTTCCTACTCAAATGCAAAAAGGTTTCCATTTAATTCTTGAACATGTCACAGAAAATGATATCTCTGAATCACAGGCCTAAGTGCAGGATGAATAAGAACGTGTAAATCATCAGATACAGTCTATAAGGAGTGAAATTATTTTACATTATTTTCTGTATATTTTTAAGCTACAGCTTACTATATAGGTGCTAGAAGATGAAAATGACCAGGAAAATAGACCTAGAAATGCACGTACCAGTATTTCTGTAGCAAGTGCTACTTTTTGCTATGCAGGTGCCTAGAGATAATTTTTATTTTGGAATTTGTAAGCAGATTTCACAGTTGAATGCCTCAGTGAATAACATACTTTTGATTTGTGTACTTTTAACACCAAATAATCCTTGAATTCAGTTCTGTTTTCTTGTCCTCTGATCAAAAGAAAAAACCTCTATAGGTATTATAAAGCAGGAAAAAAAATTTTTAAATAATTTCGTTGTTTAAAAACCAACATCAGCATAAAATGAAACTTGAGGCAGTGCTGCATTTCAGCTGTTAGTCCCTAACACTACAGAAATTTAACACTACTGAGTTAACAGCACCAAACTTTTATTCAGTCTCAGAGTGAGAAGTCCTGCTCCATTTACGAATATATCTTTCTTCAAACACCATTAACATGATGTTTTCACAACTTCTGATCTATCCTAGAACAAAATTTAAAATGTTTTAGTAAAAATATTTCACTGATGACCAGGGCTGCTTTACAGTTTTAAACTCAAACTTAGGCTGTTGATTTGACAGATTACCATATATTTACTTAGTAAAGAACACAAGCTGTTTTCAGGATCTCTGCATTAAAGGGTAATTGTATCTGAATAACTACAAGACAACTTTTCAGTTATGAGGCCATCACCCTTCTGTTTTACAGTTATGCAAGTGTCAAAAAAAAAATCTTCTCAAGCCATGTAAAGTGATTCTCTATTTTATCTCCCTAGTTTATTGTTCTAAACCTCCACCAGTTACAGACCTCCTATTTTAAAGTTACTGTCTGAAACAACTAACTTGGATTTTAGGGTGAAGACACAGAAGACACATGACCCAAGCTTGCCCAGGAGCAGCTCACAAGTGAGAAGAGCTATGTGCAGACACTGGAAATTGTGAAGGTTTATTCCATTCCATGGAAAGCGGCATCCAAAGTCATGTTAATGTTCAAGCAATCTCTGATACCACGATCTTACAACTAACTGTGCCATAGCAACTACGACAGGCAAGCAAGAATCTGCTCAAAGGGCTGCAGAGTTAGTTCCCTTATCTCAAGTGACTGGAAGCTATTACGTTGCCTGGGGCACTGGACTGAGCTAGAAGCCTTACTCCAGTGTTGCTCATACCGCTGGCTTTTCACACCCCTATCCCTGGAAGGTAGCAGCAAAAGACAACAGTAGTCACGAGCTCTAATATATCAGAAATTACTCTGGCTCTGATTCTGCAATGAGACCTGACGTGGCAGATTTCCATATTAGCACTGAACTTTGCTGAAATAAGGCTTTACACAGAGAATTGGGGCACACTCAATGAGAGCTGTAAATCTCTCTATTCTAAGTAAAAAAAAAATAATTCCATATGACATTTCTAACGGCTGATGTTAGATCTAAATTTGGATCTTAAAAAGTTAATCATAGTAATAGATCATATTTTCCCCCCACATATTTAGAAATACCAAGATTAGTACAACTCCAACATAGAGGTCTTTAATAGTATTAAAACAAAAAATAGAACACGGAACAACCAAGAACAAACTAAGTTTTCCCACAAACTGTAAGACTGGGACCAGAACGAAGGGAAGAAAAATAGTATTTTGCAAATAATCTGACCACTCAGATCAATGCAATATTGCAGCACTATGCCAAAAGCCAAAATACTGAAAAGAGTAAAAATTTCAAAATACTACAACGAATACTTTCTAACATTTAAGCGTGTGCCAATACAAGAAACATTTATACGGAACCCTTAAAATTGCAATGCAATCAGTGAAAGAAAACAGGGCATGTTAGAAAATGAAAAAATGGCATTCCAGGTTAAAACCATTCAGACTACAATTGCAACAAATAAAAATTGTTTCAATTTCTGTGTCAGGATTTTTATTTTATGTAAAATAAACAAACCCACTGAAACTACAAGAAAGAAGTAAGCACTTGTTATTTTAGTTTTAAAAGCTGGCAATTCAGCTAGTTAAAAATGTAACTTTGGTAGATCAACTTTCACTGGTTTTACATGAAAGAATATGCAACCTAGTTGAGAAAAAGTTGTTTTCTTACTTTGTACAGGCATCTTAATACTTTCAGAGCAGTAGTAAAGGGCTGCATAGGCTACCAAATCAAACAAGGTCTGAGATCAAAGCTGTACATTTATAAAGTGTCTTGAATTCACAGAGGTCCTAAGGATCTTAACAATAAAACCAGAAACTTCTCACTCAGCTCCTAACTCAAGAAGGAAAAATAATTAGTCTTAATACTACAGACATATGCTTAAGCACCAGTCTACAACGAAAAATTAGTGTGGAAATGTTTTTAGATTAGTAAAATTGGTTTAAAAAAATTTAAAAAGCCCAACTAACTTGGCTTATATTTTACAGGATAACAACTTCTTTTGTTCTCATTTGAAACTTAGGCAGACCTTAGACATTCTCACAGAAACATTTCCAAAGTGAGTCAGCCCAGAACTTAAGCAAATTATTAAGTCTACCCCTTCAAACATGTACAGACTTCTCCAGCAACATGCTTTATCCTGCAGGCTCAGTAGTTTGCAGGGTAAAGTCGAGATTGACAACGAAGCCTACATTTATCGTGCTGGAAATAAACTTCTCAGAGCTTGTTTGATGGAAGAGTTAGTCTGCATGGATGCACAATTTCACATGTCTATTAGAAAATTTCTATGCCCAAGTGAGGAGTGAACAGAAATTCACATAATTCACTGAAAGGCTCACTCAGTAAATTAATTTTGAAACTACCATCTTGATCACCCAAACATGCGGAAGCAGCATAAAATCATATGCTATTATGCAAGGGCCTAGCATTACAAGTCTCAGCCCTATTCCACCCTAATTTAAACAGACTAGGTAAATATGTATTCAAACTTATAATTAATCACATAGTATCAAGTACCCAAGTTGGACAATAGCACTGCATCTATAGATACCAATACTCACGGTTGCAAGCTTCTGTTGGATCTACCATTCAATCTATTTGCCCCATTTTTCTTTTATCCTTACTGTTGGTTTTAAAGTGTGAGGACATGAATACAAAATAATATGCACAAATTTTAATGGAAGAGAGTTCATGTAGCTTTCTGTGTTACAGAATGCTGTCAAAGTGCGTTAAATAGTGCTGATAATCTTAAAACTTTGGATATAAGCTGTGAGATCAGAAACAGTATTCCACAGTTACAATTCTGAATTTCAGCATTACATTGAAACAAGGGCTGTTAAATGCAAGACACTGAGTACTTACATATGATTAAGCCAGAAAAAAGTACTGTAAAATCACTGTGGAACACACCAACAGTGTACAACCAGGTACAATTCGTGTACAATCTAGCTTTAAAGCAGGAATTACACTTTAAAAGCCCATTTTGCCAATTTAAAGAAATATTACTGAAAGGAAATTACACAGTATTAAACCCTTCCCCCAAACACATAACTGCATTTTGAAAAGCAATTAATTCAAAGACTCCTGTGGAAAAAAAAAAATTATATTTTTCTTGGGTACTAATTATGAGGACAACACTGAATAGTCTCATTTGCTTCCAAGTATATAGACATTTTTAACATCATTGCTGTAACCACTAGTTAGTTTTTTCAAGGACTATTAAGAGAATATAACATTTAACATTTTTTTGTTATTAAAGTCCTTGGTTTTCATGTGTTTTCTTCTAGACAGCTGTATTATAAATGATTAGTACATCAATATCCATGGTAAAACCTGCTGGAATTCTGCTTATGAAATGAAGTTGTATGTCTCAAAAAATGGAATGTTGGAGAGTATAACTGAATACTTAACTGCACATGGACTGCTTTGTAAAGTACTTAAGCAACTTGAGCACACAAGTTTAAAATACATGTTATTTTTTAATCTTCCACACAGAATAAGAATTGCATTGTTATTACTCACTTGGGAGTAACATGTTTTTGTAACGTATTACCATTTAATGAAACTACATTCTACTAGAAATTAAGACTAGAATGAGTCAGGAGACAGTGTTTTGTTTTGGTGTTTTGTTTTTTTTTTAAATTGATTCAGACTAGGTCATCCGTAAAGTTGCATTTAGAGGCAAAAATCTGTGCATAGCTGAACCCTGGAGAGCAACTTAATTTTGTTCTAAATGTAGAGCAGAAACAAAGCACACCCCATCCATAATGGACAGAGACATCTCACACAAGAAACAATGCTGCAAATTTATTTTCTATAGTTTTAAGTTTTCATAACCTCAACTTTGTTTATCCCACATAAGACATTTTCAGTAACATGAGATCCTCTAGTTCATGTACTACACAATTGCAAGTAAAATGAAGATCATGTGAAGTACAAAAAAATTGAAAATACTAGGTTACATTGGGTAGACTTAAAATACTTCTCAAAAAAGTGGCTTTTCAGCTTTTTACCTTTGCAGTTTGGAAATCTTCTCCGCAGTCCAAAGATAGGCAATGAATGGAGAAAAAAGCAACTCCAAAGCAGGTGGGATGAAGAGGCACATTAGTAGGAGAAACAAAGGAAACGCAAATCAAATGAGAAGAGAGACACTCCTCCAATCACAAAGTCCAAAGAAAGACATTTTGCATGTGTTTCAGAAATGCACACTGCTGTCCATCCATCCTGAATCACACTCCATAGTATTTAGTAGTCTATATTTATACTTGCAATAGAGAGAGCACACCTCTTGTATGGTACATAATTCCTTGCCCCAAAGAGCTTACAATCTAGGTTCACAAAAAAAGAACGCACCAAGTAGCTGAATGAAGATCAGACAAATGGAGAAGACAGGGAAATAATTTTATACAGGGATAAAAGCTGGGTTACATTGCTGAGGTAACTTCTGAACATCATTGGCAGTGATGCTTAAGACATAAGTAATTTTTCAGTTAGCAGTTCTTCTGATCATGAAAAACTGTTGTAAAACATACTGATGCATTAAAAGTAATCCACAAAAATTTTTAAAAATACACTTGTTGGCAAGACAAAATATTCAGATTGCTTAAGTTCTTCACTCAAGATACTAACTTTTCATTCTACTAGAAAGATATGGATGCTACAGAAACTCATATGTACATGTCACATTTGAATGTAAAAGGCTTTTTACATTTAAGCTTAAAATGTTAAAATCTGATTTAAAAAACCTGTTGCTATAAACATAGGCTTAATACTTAAATATTAATATGAAAAGTTATATCTTTAAAATGTATTGTTAACTTCAAAATAAACTACAGACAAGACACAGTTGATTTGAAATCAACATTCTTTGACTATAGTAAGTGACACACTTTTTTAAACACTGTTCTTGCTACTTGGTAGTTATTACAGAAGTGACTAGTCCACCAATGTTATAGTTTCAGTTTTGCTTTGGGTGTTTCATTTGTTTGTTTTTTAATTACCCTAGTTATTTCATTTTTTTTAAATCAAAGTCTTGCACTTTATCTACTAATTGGCAAGACATAGTTGAAATGTAATTTATGTGTAACAGTAACCTTTGTGCCCATTTAGCTATCATTTCTTAATCCACTTACATGCAAATAGAAAGTATCTTCTTTTCATGCAACTATGTAATTTGTGTCTTTCATACCAGGGAATCTTGCTTTGGATTATATACAGAAGCCATCTGAAACACTTCTATGACATTTGAAAAAATGTTGGAATAGTTATAGCAATAAAAATTAACCATAATTATCCAGTCTTTATACAGTAACCAAAAAGAGAAATACTTTTTTCACCATAACAAACAGCATATCCAGCAGAAAAATCTGACTTGAGATATCTTTTTAATGGAAACAGGTGTTAAGAGAATTTAATTTCATCATAGAAGTGAGACAGTGAGGATAAGGACTGCCAACAAGTGTTCTATTTAGTTTTAATTCCGAAAGGTACTCTCAAGGATGTCGAACCAGAAATGAATAATAAAGACCTGTACGTTTCTTTGACCCAAGTACATACTAGCATTTACTTTTTAGAAGTTGCAACTATATTAAATTTGCTTATAGAAGGATACAACAGGCATAGCCACAGATTACCACGAGAATTTGATCACTTCTGACCAACAGCTAAAAAATGAGGGGAAAAAATGGTCAAGGGATTTTGATTGTTCCTTGTACATGCCACAAAATGAACAGAAATTCCCTTCAGACCTGTAATAAACCCCTCACCCCTACTTCAATTCCCACATAAAGATGAATCAACAAAATTAAAATATTGTGCTGTTTTATTGGTGTAAAAATCACACAATTGCTAGTTCTGATTCTGCAGAGATACATCCATGCAGTTAAACATCTATGATCCCACAGCCAGAAGAAGCCATTAAATAGAATATCTGCTGTTAGTCAGCAATTAATGCAAATTTACATATGAGATCAAAAGGTGTGTATCATACAATATACAACAAATCCTAATACAGTACATCAACCTGAAAAGCAGGATACACTCAGGGAACTCTGTTAATAGTGAAGCCTGTCTATATGCCAGAGAAATAAGGCCTGGAAACAAGATGACAGAAGGTACCCCAGAATTCCTAAGAAGCAAACTGTTCATTTTTTGTTTTTATTTATTTTGCTGGGAATTAGAAGTTCATAGAGGTATTGACACATTACTTGACAATACAAAATTTGTTACAGTGAAAACTGGTGGATGTGATCTGTTATTAAAAGGTAATGTGTGAAACATGCAATTACAGGTGGTGCTTAGGTAATGTGTAATTAATGTTGGGGATTTACACCCAACTCTTTTCACAAAAGGAAGGACTGAAAAAGGTCTGTTTGTCAGACTAACAATTGTACCATAAATCTTCATATGCATGCGGATGAATCAGGATCATGAATGGATAAAATGTGAACACCTGGCAATCTGTGGTTACATACTCTATAATGTATGCAACAAAACCAAAATCAAAAACAGCTGATATGGCAAACAGCCTGCAAGAATTCTGTCAACCTGAATAAGTTGGTTTATTGCAAAGAGGCAGGCTTTCTAGAATTGTGAATGACTTTCCAATTGTGAAAGGCAGCCTGGGAAGTAACATTGGCTGATGACAGATTACTAGTTTTTCTATTTTCTGGCACAATAAAATAAATGCCATAGCAAAAGAAGAGTTTATGTGCTTAAAGTCAATTGATTACCAATTCTCTTCTGCAAAGATGTTTCAATGGGAAAAAAGGAACTACTAAAAAGTTCCAGTTGGAAGTTTTGTCAGCAAACTGCAAACTCGAGTCCAACAAAGGCCACGGGTGCCCACAGAAAATGATGTGAGAGGCAGTGTCACATTCAAGGAAAAAAGTTGTTTTTTTTTTTCTCTGTACTGAAATTAAAATACTTAAATACAAAAGTGGACAAACTGACAAAACAGAACCACAACATTTAATGTAGAACAGAGTGCACTGAGCTAGACGCATGGATCTTTAAATAGGCTTTGAAACCAATACCCCTTTCAATATTAGTAAATTCACAGTTAACGGCAGTAGGCTTAGAGGTGAGAGAAGGGTCGAAGTTGTTCCAGTTGGACTTCCAGGGAGATTCTCTCTTCAAGAACATCCTACAAAAGAAAGATTTTTCTACTGACTGTCCACAGAGAATTAATATTAAACATTTCCTCATGCGATCAAAACTGGTAAAGGTCAGTTTCAGTTTTGAGAACTAATGGTCAAGTCTCTTCTAGAATCTGGAGAACTCTTCCTACAATCTGAATAGAAGATTGGCATCTGAACAGAAGATTGGCTAGCTAGTAATTACTCATAAATGAAAATCAATGCTTTGCTCAAAGGTGAAGCCATTTAGTATTTCTTCATTCCCTTCAAAACACGCCAAACCACAAAGCTGTAACCAGCTGAAAACTCAACTATAATATATTAAAGTGAAGTCTAAAATATTATGGGGGTAAAAGCTCTCATTTCAGTCAAAGGATTTGAAACTCGCTATTTTTACCCCCGGTTTTTTATCTTATGTGAATTTTATGCACCTTGACTCTCATAAACAGTAACAAGTGAAATTCAAGCTTGATAGTATTTAAAAGGGCCTATCTTCCAGTCTAGACAGTACCACATTAAAAAAAAATCTTAAATGTAAACATGAATTAAATAACTTTATAATTAAAATTATATATCTTAAGGTAAGAAAGATGGCAAGAAAAAGATGTTCAGATTGTGCCTATAGATAAATACAAAACGATAATAGGTGACCTAGATAAACAGATGACTATTGTTGTTCTTAAGCTGCAAGTTTTTTGTTCCTGATTATTATATTTTTTACAAATATTTATAATTAAGACTTTAAGGTTTGCATTTTCCTTCAGGAAGCAAGCCACTTCAGCTGCTCTTCTCAATATTGCTTTTAAAGTATCTGATGACCACAACAGCCACCCTGAATTATTAATACTAAGTTAAGATTTCTGCTTTTTTATTTTTAGCGTAGCTGAAAGAAAGTCAATACATTGAAAAATATGTTTTGAAGTAGTAAAAGCATCCTTTGTAATTTCACAAAGCTTGTCACAATTAGGTATATTCTATGACAATAAAAACAACTAGGTATTTTATATCAATAACCTCTACTGTGTACCTCATTGGTTTGCAAGGGTGCCTGTTACTGTGCAACACTAACATCTTGCCCTCTCAGGCTCTTCTCTTAAATAGACAAAGATTATGGAATTACCTTTAGTTGCTGCTGTAGTTCACTATTCAATCTGGCCAAAACAGTGTTGGTTTCTTTGTTACGTCTGATTGATGCCTGAATTGCCTTCTTGTCTTTCCCCACTGATCTGAGGATATATTTGAAATATTGTAATAAGTCATTTTGTTGCTTATGTAAATATCTAATTTATAGTCCCTCTTTTTTAAACGAGCAGAATCCTCTCTTCAATTTTTTGTAACTTGTTACACTGTTATTTTCCCTCTTCTGCCTGATGCTATTAACTTGGCTCACATGAAAGCCACATATACTTGGTTTCAATTAAAGAGCAAGAAGCACATTTTAAAAACCTGTCATAATCATTTTCTGAAGTACCAACATACCATACCACATTGATTTACCTCAAAGTGACTAATGTAATAATCTACTTTCATGTTAGGACACAAATACTATACATTTTGCTTCATAGTGACCACTATTTAAAATCAAACACTACATCTTAATACTTCCATCACTTATTTCCAACATACTTGCAGAAGTTAAAAAAGAGTTCACACTCCAAAATTCAAGATCTCTAAATGGTCTGTTGGTAGTAGAGGCTTCAGGATGATCTTGTTTGAAAAACAAAAACCTTTAAACTGTTAAATTAATCTAATCCAAACACACTGAAATTGTTTGCAACTCCTAGCACAGAAAGCATGTATGCTGTTTAAATACCAACTTTCCAGTAACAGATGTATTTATACACTTCTTGGGTTACCTAGGAATAGATGGCTGTGAAGCAAGAACAGCAGCTATGACACCTGTTTTCTGTGTATGTTCCTCAGCTTCAGGTCTTAGCTCATCTTCTGATTTTAATCTTCTGCGAATAGGCTTTGGTGGTGGAGCAAGAGGGGTAGTGCCTTTACCCTGAAGAGGAAAACACAGTCTATTAGTTCTCACAAACTGCATTTTACTTTAATTACAACCTGGTAATTTGTTTGTGTTACATATTCTTTAAACCAGTTAGTGAGCTACCTGAATTTACAACCCTTCAGATATTTTCTGATGGACATCTAGCTGCATTCTCATATGGTCTGGAAAAAAAATTAAGTACTAAATCCCTCTCCCTGGTGAAAGGCAAGTAAGTTGCTACATACTGACAAAGAACTGTGCAAGCAGAAACACCATGGTACAGCTAACAACTGCAAATACACAACATCTCAGAGCAAGCTTTCCCCTCAGTAATTATGTGTCTGTGACAAATAAAGCTACAGTTAACCAAGTTCTGTACTAAAAGTTTTACTATTTCAAAAACTGTAACACTTACAAGTATCTTATTTTTCTGCTATTTTAAGAACAAAGTTAATCATGAACACCACCTGATGCAAAAATTCACAATACATGTGCCTACTTTAGCACATAGAATCATAGAATCATTAAAGGATCATCAAGCCCAACTGCCAACCCAACATCATCTAATCCACTACACCATGTCACTAAGCACCTCATCTACACGTTTCTTGAACACCTCCAGGGATGGTGACTCCACCACCTCCCTGGGCAGCCTGTTCCAATGCCTGATCACTTTTTCAGTGAAGAATTTTTTTTCTAATATCCAGCCTAAACCTCCCTCGGAGAAACTTGAGGCCGTTTCTTCTTGTCATATCACTTGTTACTTTAGACAAGAGGCCAGCACCCACCTCACTACAACCTCCTTTCAGGTAGTTGTAGAGAGTGATAAGGTCTCCTCTCAGCCTCCTCTTCTTTAGACTAAATAACCCCAGCTCCCTCAGCTGCTCCTCATAAGACCTATGCTCCAGACCTATGAAAAGACCATATTGAACCTATGAAAACTGGGTTCAAGCGGAAGCATATACAGTTGCTGTTGCAAACCGAAACAGACATATAATTTCATATACATCAGATAACAGCACTCTCCTTCCAAGTGTATGTTACATACCGCATTAGTGGGGACATTAGCAGGTGCTTTGTCTTCAACTCTTCCATCTGCTTTGGCAACTCTAAGAGAACTTGCAGAATCAGAGGGCTTTTCAACCTAAGGGGATATAAACTATATTTAGAAAACTACTTCTTAACAAATATTTCATTCAGCAAGAGCTGGAATAAATAGAAGTATGCTGTGTTTCTGACACATGAACACAGTTAACACCTAAAATTCCAGTTCAAGTCTTCTAAAGAAGCACAAGCTGGAATACAACAATATCTGCTTTGGAGCAAAACCAAACTAAAACTGTCTGGGTCACAAACACTGTTTTGGCCTGGGAGCAGCTTACAGGAAAGACACATAATAAAAATACGTATTTATAGAATCAATAGTCAGACCTGTCTTTTGACAGAGAAATTTAAGATTAAATACAGAATCTAAGATCATTATGAAAAAAAGACAAGACAGTTACTTGAAAGTACTCAAGCATTGTACTCCAGATACTGGAAGACCTCTGAATAAAGTCAAATCCCCAATGTTACGAGGCACCGTACAGTACAAAAGAGGATGTGGCCTGATGATAAACTACTACAGCTGTTTCTGCTATTACATCACCACCATTATCTATTTGTTACTGTCAAAGGTTAGTCCTTCCAATGGAACACAATGCAACTGTTCCTCATCAACCTCAATGCAAAACAATCAGCAAGCTTAACTTAAGCAGTTTTCAGTGGCAGCTTAAGCTAACATAGCTGATTTTGCAATGAGGTACGTGGAGAGGGCTCAAATGGTTCTATGTCATTGACCTTCCTGAGAAGGGAAAGAAGAACAGGCTGTTTATAGCCAGGAGAGCTTTAAAGCATCACAGGTACTTTTGCAATTGAGGATGCAGACGTGCCCCTGGGAATTTACAATCTGGATGAAGGATACAAATTATGAAAGGAAAACATGAAGTAACTCATGTAATAGCAGTAAGCTGCTATGACATTAATAGAAATAAACTCTGAAGCTTCCAAACTTTTAAGTCCTGTGTCTGTAGCAGGAACCAAGGTTTTATAAACACCTCTAATGATCTGTTACAGAACAATGCCAGAGCTCTATTCACTTTAGCTGTTTGTCCAATGGCTTTGAACAAAACCAAATTAATGAAGTTTTAGTATATGTTTACAATACTTGATAGCCATCTCATTTATTAAGACAGACTACTTGAAAACTTACCAGGAAGTCATTTGGAAGGCTGGCAAGAGTGAGCAGAAGAAAAGTTTTGCTTGAGCTAAGTCTTAAATGCATCAACACAATTATGTTTGTGCACACATATGCTAATAAGTACAAAATAGTTTGAATTACATTCAAGAACTGAGAAGAAGATAATTCCTTCTGCCTACGTATCTGGCATTTACTAAATAAGTGTAGCAGTGTGTAATGTAATAGCTTTCTAGCAATGGATTGGGATGCCACAAAAATAATCCCCATTGAGTTCAAACAGTAGAAGTTGGTTTCAACAAAGTCACATAATTATTGGTGGCATTAAGCAATTGACAAGTTCTTCACTTGTGCTCACCTGCAAGACTTCTGAGTGTGTTTCAATTTCATCTTCTTCCTCTTTGTTTACACCTGAAACAGCAAATGCCTCAAACTGGCTAAAGTCTGCAAAATTTGGCTGTTCTGGTATTTGTTGAGGTGAGGTACTGGTATGAGCTATTAGGCCTTCAGCATCTACTGGGCGATGCATATGAGGACCTGCACCCTGCGAGAAAATAACAAAAATATTTAGTGACGTTCTTAACATAGTTATCTGATGCAAAGGATCTCCCCAAACAACAGTTTGTGACAGAAGGTTAAAGATTATTTGCCTTTTTGGTGGACAAATATTAATGTCCTGTCTGTAGGACAAAGTGCATCTCATCCAAGACACAAACAGACCACTCTCTGTGCTTATAAAACTATAGAGAAATATTTAAGAGAAAAGGAAGTTCAATCTGATGTGCTATTATCCAGAGAATGAGACCAAAGATGGATGCACTGTAGGACTACCTAGACTCATTGGACAGTAGATGTTTCTGCTGTAACACAGTCCAGCTTGGCTCTGTCAGGCTTGATACAGATTTTTAGTCTAGTTCCATAGGGAAACATGCTTATGTGATCACACTGTGTGGAATATGTCTGTCACCGTACCCTCTCCTTGCAGATGATTTCTGGATCCACTGACTGACTTCAGTTGGTGGTAACTCAGATTCTAACAAGTAGCTGCTGCTGAAAAGCAACTGAAAAGCAATTTTATCTGTCTGCACACCAGTTGAAGGATTCAGCTGGTTGAGACAAAGAAAAAACAACTTTTGCAGGATTTGTTTTCTACCAAATCAGCTAACCGAACTGACTCAGACCGGGACTGCAAACATCACCAAGTTATGACAAATGAAGAAGTGGGATCACTCCGTTGGAGAGCAGGCATGTTACGTACAACTATACTCTGTGCCAGACAGATAGAAGACAAACACTTATTTCGTAAAACTTTGAAAGATTGCTCTCACAGTCTGTGTTATGGCCTATTAGCTATACAGGGACAGGTAAAGAAATGTGAAAGTGTAACTTCCCTCTCTCTCCTACAACTCAGAGCTTCAGAGCCACTCATTCCTCCTCAATCTCTACTTTAATCCCTTCCCACAGTTCCACCAGAAGCAATTCTTTATTCAGGAAAGGCCAACATTTGCCTATAGTGTAGGTTTTGCCATCATTCACACCCTGGTGGTTTCAAAAAATACCAAGCAATACTACTCATTTTAGAAGCAAATTAAAATTCAGAGTTAGATAAAAATGATGCATCAAGTTAAGAGTATGATTTTTCAAAAGTGACATCACCTGTGAAGGCTGTGGTCTTGGAGGCACTGCAGGGGGATAGGCAACAACTCCAGCCTGTTGCTGTCCTGTAAAAGAGTCATTGTGTTTGGCCAAGATTGTTACTCTTCACATTACAGTGCTATCTAATTTTTTGACTTGTCAACATGAAGAAAGCTTGCATTTTTCCTACATATCAACTTGTCATATTGAGGACCATAACTGTACTGTCATTTCCTTTCAAATTTGCAAAAAGACAAAACAAGGAATCAGAACATGAATCTTGTCCTTTGTTCCATCTGAAAGTACAGACACGGTCATACTTTTCTGATCCTAGTTCTTTTTTTCTTTCACCCTCATTATATGCTCTTAACATCTTCTCATACTTTGTCATCCTGAATTGAAAAGTACTGACAAATCAGAAGAACAATAAAAACTCTTAAGCAGAGCATCAAAAATGACCTTTAGTCATTTCCTTTGAAGTGAAATACTTCACACCCATCTCTAATACATCTGATACCAAAAGAACTCCTCTTGAAAACTCACTGGCAGATGCAATTCGTTGCATGTGGGTACACTACCAAATGTTATTTCCTGACTTTGCTTCCACATTCATCCGAAGGACTACAATGCCAGCGTTCAGAATTTAATTCTAAATTATCTGTTTAAAGCGAAGTGGAGTACAAATTTTAATACAAACTGTAAGAGTGCCAACATTTTCATCTTTTTCATTCAGAAGCAGCGTTTTAAAAACACACTTTAAATCTTTCTTCAGATGAAAACAACCTGTCTGCTTTAGGAACATATGTGTTGAAAATTAATATACATTAGGAACACAGTATATCTACCTGGGGTAACTGAGAAGGATCTGTTCATATCTAAAGATGATGATCGAGAATGAGAAGGATGAGGCCTTGGAGGAGGTGGCGGTGGTGCAGTGTTATCTGGAGACGTTCCTGAATGTGATCTGCAAAACATATAAGCTTCTGTAGTGATTTTAGGCAGCTACAAGAGAACTAGAATTCAGAAGTTCTCCAAAGTATGCAATTAAAAAAATCAAGTTTGACTGACGGAAAAGAGCCTGATTGCCATTGATTTTGAAGATTGTAAAATCAGTTTTAGACTTCTGGTATTCTTTGATTTCACTATTTTTATATATGTTTTTATATTTCTATTTACTTAAATCTCCATTATCCAAATTATTCTTTTATTACCACAAGTAATTTATCTTTGGGAAACCAATAGCTTGACACACATCCCAAACAATGATAGTTCATGAACAGAGAACCCTACATATGGTAATCCTATCCAGATGGTAGTCACTGTAATTTGCAAAGTATTTAAGATGTAGTCAACATCCTGATTACGTTGTAAATGGGTGACGTTCAATGTCATTGAAGAAGAATATTAACTTTTTGTTGAACCAGTCTCCATGTACATCAAGCTTAAGGAGTATCTCAGTGTACAAGATAGCTATCTAATTCTCTGCCTGAAGTCTTCCAAATCTATAGACTTGATAGCATCGTCAGAAATTTTAACTCATTCTTAGGTAGGATCACCATCTAGTGGATACCTGTTGTAAGTTCATCGAGCACACATTCAAAAAGGACAGAAGGATGAAGTACTGCACAAAGTGCCATTTAAGTGGGATTTATTGTATACAGAATTCTTGTACCATTTCCATTTAAAAACAGTTTGCAGAAACTTTCAAACTAGTCCAATTCAAGAAAGATTTACTGAATCACTGACATAAGTACTGCTACTCTTTTACTGAACTCATAAGTGATAAAATCTTTTCTACAACTGACTTGTGTAACATTTTTCTATAACTATCATAAGATACAAAACTAGGAGAGATAAGAGGTACCTAAGTTTCACACAAAACCTGAAATTCCCGAATGTGCAAATCTAGACAGAATATTCAGTTATCACAACAGTAAAATTTGCTTTCTTAATATACTCTCCAGGACAATGCTTCTGTAACACTGTGTAACCCTCCAGCTGATGAAATACAAATCTAATTACACTGATTCATAGGGTCATCCCTCTAGCTAGTCTAGTATAAAAGGCACAAGAAGGATTAAAAAAGGGAGAAAGTGGTTTAAAGATACTCCTGAAGTATCATTATCTGACATAGCCTTGCCAGTTTTTGGTTTCTGAAAATACCAAAAGTTAAGAACAATGTCATCTCTACAGATAAAGTTGCAACTGGTAAGAGAGATCAGTGGAAGGAAGTAAAAGAGGAAGTGGGAGAAAAATTTCCTGGGTGGACACTGCCAGAACTGCCAGATCTGGACAGAAGCTACCTGTTCTCTAAAGCAGTAGCTCATCAGAAAGCTCCACTCATCTATACAAGTTCAGGAAGAGAACCCAACCCAAAATCAGAGATGAAAAGAACATGTTGAAACCATCATGTGCAAAAACATACATAGAAGCAGGCCAGACAATCAAATTTGCCATTAAGTAACAATGGAGGAAAGCATTTTTCAAGCTGCTGTTCTGAGAAGTAATTGCAAATCTTTCTTTGCTATTGAAGTCACCCTAATTATTTTTGTTTTGAAACTTACCTCTGAAACTGACTGTAAGATGGTTAATGGCGTAGCTGGTTTTTAATCCTATTCAGGCAGATTTAATGGGAAAAATTAGCACCAGCTAGTACAGCACGTTCTCTTATATCAAATGATGCAGTAGTTGGTTATGTGCTTACATAGCTTCCTCCAGTTCCTTAATTTATGTTGGGCCTATGACTGTTCTTCATTTTATAAAAGCCCATTATCAAAAGAGATTGAGTTACTGCCATGATATTTCTAATTTATGTTTTATTCTTCTTTTATACTACAAAGTCACAAGGTCCTTCTTCATTAACGCCTAATAGATATTTTTAAAAAGAAAAATATAAAAAAACCTGGTTTCAATTAACATCATGATCTCCTGTGCTTACATTCCCTTGTGTTTAAGGAAAGTCTTTTATCAAGATTTCTGACTGAACGTGGAGTTTCATTTGATTGACCAGTACCAAAGAACTTTTTAGACTACATTATTATTTTGAACTTTCACTTCACACATTTACAGGATGAGCATACATTGTTAATGCATTAGAAAACAGGCTGCCTCCAGATTCCCGAGTGTTAAAGAATCTACTCAGCCATCATGTCACAAGCTAGTTGTCAAACAACCAAAAGCTCAGAACAGGCTTCTTTAAACACCTTTTATTTATTTTTACAGTTGCTACCCTACTGACCGTTGCCGCGTTACAGTGCTTCCAATTTGCTCCGGATCTGAAGTATAGGAGTCCGAACTGCTGTAACCATCTGCTGGTAAAAGAAAGTACAAATTTTCATATTTGTTTGGCATCATTAATATACCCTAACAGATATAGGTAATATATAACTTCAAATATCCAATTCTTATTTTTCAAAAAGGTTTATGTCCTTGTATTGTTTCCCTGTAAGGTATCATCTCAGCAGGATTCAAAATCCTTGAGTCTGAATAATTGAAGTAACTAACACAAATGAACTCCCCTCCCCCAATACTATGCATTGTTAGCCACCCCTGGGATGTGCTGAAGAGTATACAACAATAATATTGTATTTAAAATACAAAGTGTATGTTTCATAAGCAATAATTTTAAACACTTGACATTCTATCACTTCAACAATATAGCCAACAAGAGTAAGGGACATGAAAGGAAAAAAAGGAAGGAGTAAGACATGCTTGATTTTAGAAATACTGAAGGACTGTCATCAACCTTCGAAGTCAGAAAAAGGAAAAAAAAATGTGTACAGTACACAGACGAACCCAGTAGCTTTGCTACTACTGTAACTTCTGTATCTTCTAGGCTGGTAGTCAGCTCTGTTGTGGACAAAATTTTTTTAAAATCTTTCAGCTTTTGGTTAAGGCAACCTATAAAAATGAAAGATGCTACTATAGCATCACATAGACAGTTTCCTTAAGGACATCCTTACCCTTAAAAGCTGTGTAAATCTCAAGGTTTTTTCCTCAGAAATGGAGTCTCACCAAAATCACAATATTTGTGTAGAATGAATGTAGACATAAAAATGGATCTCAGACTAATTTATCACAAGGTATGATTCCAGACCACCTGGTAAAGCACAATTTAAGGTGGCAAGTCACTGGAGCAATGAGACTCACCTGATTAGTTATCAGTAAAGAGGAAAATTCTACTCAATAGCATAAAGATTTTTCTGAAACACCTAGTCTCAAAGGATTACTTTAACCTCCTAGGACACTAAAGTTTTCAAAAGTGTTAAGACACACCAAACAAGACTCAGAGATGAGAGTCCTGCAAAGATTATTCTCCTGTTCAGCAAGGTGCATTCTTACCTGTTACTTTTTTTTTTTTCTCCTTAAAACCACAGGTGCATTAATCTAGTGAGGTCAGCTAGAGACCTGTACCATGCATAGTCAGCTGAGGAATACCTTATTTCATGTTAATATCAGAATAGAAGTTATTTTGCAGGTTTACAGATGTGTCTCTATTCAGTGAGGGCTACAGAGAATCTAAAAAATCCTATCTATATACACATTCTTAAAAAAAAAAAAGCAACATAAATGACTACCATGAGATAACATTTAAGTTTTCAAGTGAGAAAACTAAGTTTTAAACAATCCAAGTATCTCTTGTACTGAGTGTATTTCTCAAGCCATTCAGGATGTAACATAACCTAGTCAAACAAGAATTCATGTAATCATGCTTCTAAAGAGGAAAGAGTAAGCCCTTCTGGACCAAAATGTTTTACACCATTTCAGTACAAAACTACTGGGTTTACACTGATAATAGAAGTATTTCTAAACCAATTTCAAACACATTTGGACAATAACCAATTTTAATGGTTATATAAGGCAAAGGATGTAGAAAATTAGATCAGAAAGTGCTTTGATACTTACTAACTGTATTTCCAGCTGTAAATTTTACAGATGAACTCATTTTGTTTTCTTCTGGGAGATCAGGTGGTTTTACAAGTAGTGGGCTAGTAGGGTTAGCATGATCTAGATGGAAAAACAAGCCCAATAAACAAATGCATTCAAATGAGTCTTTACTTCTGATGCCCAAGAATTACATCAGTTTTCTACTCTTATCAGAAGTGCTGTACTCAAGACTAAAATAGTTGTATTTTAACACTTTTGGTGTATGATTTATTTTAACTTTGAAATTTTACATTGTAATCGAGTTATTTCTGTTTCTTAGTGTTAAGAGTTGGGAATCTTCACCTATTTACAAGGCTAAGGAAATTTTAAAATAAATGTCATGGCAGAGGGGTTGGAACTAGATGATATTTAAGGTCCTTTCCACCCCAAACCATTCTATGATTCTATGTTGTGGATCCTTGTTTATTCTCATATGCTGAAGACTGTGCAGGAGTTAACAAGAGTTTAGGAAATACTGACATATTAGGACACATCTGTAAACTGACACTCCACTATTCCTCATGGAAAATTATCAAACCATCTTGCTTATTTTTGTCCAGAGTTTACAAAAGATTTTTAAAAAGGCTTGCCAATACTCCCAAATGCTGTCATGTTTCAAAATAATAAACTCAGTATTTCTGACCACAGTAGAACAAGCTTTATCAATGCAGGCTATGTTCTCCATCTTCACAGTCTCCTTCAGTTTTTAATAAGGAAACCTAGACATTCTCCTGGAGGCCCAAATCAAATCTGTATCATGATGCTCCTCAACTACTCCAAGCAATGATCTCCTATAGATGGTGCAATCCTCACCATAGCAAATGGTCAATTCAAACTCTGCGCCTATCTGAACAGTTTTCTAATTCTTAACTCAGAAAACCTCATTATTTCTGCTGGTTAAAACTCCAGATATATTCATATAAGGAGAAGGAAAAAAGTCAGCATGCTTAAGGAAGCAAAACAACTCTAATTTTACAAAACTTTCCACACTAGCAAGAGAAAATATCCTACCACTTCCAGTTCTTTTAAGCTCCATTTCTTGCATGTGGATTTTGCTTGGAGTCATTCTTATGGGGACAGGGTGCACAATTGCAGTGTCCTGTGGAAGAGATGAGAGTTAAGTGATGCTAATCTAGCTTTAACTTTTTCTATTAAGAGTCTCTGACACCATGCCATTTCTAAACAAAATTTCGGAAATTGACTTGTAACCTAGCATACTACTTTGAAAGGGCACTAGAAATGCTTCTGTAGATTACTGTGCTGTAAATAGGACCTGAATCTTACCACCTCTCCACCATTTCTGGCATACCAGATATTTGTTACTTCAAGTGCATCTTCAAAAAAAAAACAAAACAAAAAAAACCCCAAACAAAACACCCCTTCAAAATTCCATTCCTTGGCTTTACTTATGAAGCCTCAGAAAGTTATGGCCTCTTTAAATAGTATGCGTAATTCTCTAAAAAATAGGTACTTTGTAGTAGTTTAAGACAAACAGTTTCAGGAACCCTTAAAACAGAGGAATTTTCTAAACTTTAGTATAATAAATCCTATGGAATACATCTCGAGATAGGTGTTGACCTTACACTTAAGGCGTTTTCTTCGTAGTTCAGACAAAGGATGCCTTTTTAATGTACTATACAGACAACCCATTCCATTTGGTTTGGAGATTGAGTGTAAATAGCCTAAAAAACAATCTTGAAACTTCTAAGTTTGTTCACAAGTAACCTAAAAATAGAGATAGCTGTTTGAGGTTTTTTTTTACTGTCATCTATATTCGGAATATATGAACTGGCAGAATGACAGCACAAAAACCATCCCAGATTATCTTCTGTCCCTAGAAATAACAAGAAGTTTCAAAGCTACCCTTGTATCAGAATTTTAATCTGAGTACTCAAGCAGATCAATTTCACCAATACATTTAATATTTTCTAAAACTGTTTAAACTGACTTGCACTACTCTTGTTGCAAATATAAGCTTTTAAAACCACTATACAGTCACAGCTCAAACACTCTTGTCGCACCAGGCTTCAGTTAAATGTATTTTTATGTAATGTATTAATTCAGATCATGAATCCAATTTTGCACAAGACAACATGTTACCAACTTTCACTTACAACACGCAAATTACGTTCCTATACTGGGGGATGAATGTACCGTTTTACTCCTTCCACTTATCTTTTACCTCCAAAGCAGCTGCTTTTCCAACAAAAAGAGAAAAGAACTCGTCTATGAATTTACTCTTTAGTTAGTTATTAACAACTGCTTGAGAAAGCTGATTCTCTCCTCTGGGAAAGCAGGAGTTGTTCAATAAATCAGTCTCATGCATTACTGTTGAGACTGCTAAAATAAGAAGTTTGCATGCTGCCTCTGAAAATTTGCTGTAATTTGTTCTTTTTTTCATATAAAAATAAAGACTCTGACGTATCTATTCCTGAAGTCTGTTACCTCGAGAAGGATCAAAGACATTCACCATTCTTTAAAATTTTTTGCAACTACAAGCATTGTAAGAAAATGACTCAAGAATGTGATCTTCCAATATATTTTTTGTATTTCTACTGAATTTGTTTATACACACACACATACACACACACACATACGGCTATATATGAGTTTTCTATATATCACTGTTCTACTTTTTAGATTATCAACGTATGGAAAAAAATGACAAACTTCAGACTTCGATCATTTAATAATTATGTGTAAAAATAAATTACTATCTTATTGTGGAAACAAGACAGTGATAGCTCTTCACTGTCAAGCAATTATACACAGCAAGAACCAACTATAAACTGACTTAATTAAAATATAAAAAGTCTCTCTTAGCTGAAAAAGGGCTGGTTTTCACTTTAAGTATTACATTTTCATTTGTTTTGAATGTTTTTCTAAGGGCAATTCTGAGCACAGGGAACAGTGTAGCTTGAACATCTAGAAATGCTATTTCCACATAAATATCACTCCAACTGGAGCACTGATGTAGTTAATATAGGTATATTTATGTATTACATCTTTTTAGAGGAGATCTTTTTAATACTAAAAGCAGTTAAATATGTATTATGTACACCTATTATATTTTGTTATATAATCAAACTGACATTAACACTGTAATTAATTAAAATAGACACTAACAGTGGTAATTAAATCTGTAAGAAAACCAGGATGAAAGTGGCAGCTGAATACTTAAGTAATTTTAACGCATTTCAGAACTGCTTCAATGTCACATGCTGTGAAGTTCAAAACCAGCAGAACTGGAAACACTGCAGCAAATTTCTGGTTCCCAAACTTGGCAAGATATTTAAGGACATAATCCTTCAGAGCACTCCTCACCAAGTAACGCATTAGCATAGCACAGAAAACTAGAGAAATACTAAAAGCCTTATTAATAAGTAACTTGGTGGAAACAGGAGTATGAATTACCACACCCATTAAAGCCCAGTAGCTCTTTCAGCGAAGTTGGCATTGTCAACTCTTAAGAATTTGTGCAAATCAAGCTCTGCAACTTGAAAAAACCAAAACATCACTGAAGACAAAATCTAAAACAGGACTGGTTTATCACTGGGAGTGGCCCTTGCATTAACTTACAAGTATTTTCAAAAAAACATATTTAAATATGTTGTGTAACACAGGTTTTGATAGCAGTGTTGTAATACATCAAAATCAAGGGAAAAAAGCATTCTTTGCACTCAGATCTTAAATATAAGCAGTACTAGAAAATTTATATTCCTAAAATAAGCAAAAAAAATTAAGAAGCCTGCCACCATTCCCCAAAAAGCAGTCCATGGAATCATGCATAACAGCTAAATACAATTAATGGAAATTCAGTGTTAATAAAATTAATTTCAAACAAGCAAGCTAAGTGATTGACTTACAGGATCAGCTGGTGCAATGTTAGAATCAAATTGGGTCAGAGTTTGTGAGCTTGAAGAGCGTTCGCTAAATGTCTCCCACTGCTGAACAGACAGAGGAGAGAAGTCAGCATGATGAGAAAGATGGGAGTAAAAGATCACTGAGGAGATTCAGCATAGTAGTTCAGAGGTTGCACTGGAAAGTAAAATATTTGCACTGGACAGTACTTGACTTGGGAAGCACACTAATACACATGAAGTATTTCCATTTCAGTCCGAGATTACTGTGCAACAGTTTGTTATCTGTCAATATTAACCTTTACATTGCATCTCATAATGAAGATACAGGCACACAGTCAACACAGAAATACCTTTAGAGTTCATGTTTGCCAATGAAAATCATACAAGTGAAAAAACTGGTTAAGCCATTCAAATACTGTAAAGATAAAATCACTGCCACATGTTGTGTATTTGTAACTATAAAATCCCCAGAAAGTTCCTCAACTTTGTAGCCACTGAGTTTCAAAGGTATTTTGTAAATGCTGATTTTTTAAAAAAATCCCAGGCAAATTAACACTTAGCAGAGTAATCCAGTTTCACCAGTTCAGCTTGCCAGTGCAACCCCTGAGAAGTGATTCTACGCTGTAAAAGAGTATTTTTTATAAGTCTAAATCACTGACAAGGCAAAGAATTAAATTAAAACATTCTGTCGATTGCTAAAAGCAAATAAGTCAATGTCTGAACAATTTTTATAAGATAGAGGCATGCTGTATCAATACATGGTTGTCAAGAGTCCTCATATTTAGTGAGTCAAGCTACAGCCACAACTAGATTGACAAAGTACCTAAATACATAAAATTAGTCTGTGATTCAGAAACCTGATTACAAATCACAATAGGAATGCTAAACTTGTTATAGTTTGATAAAATAGCAAGTAAATATTAATTCAGTTTCAAAGACTACAACAATAATTACAAATACAAAATTTTTAGTGCTCAGAAAATTTGACAAAAATTATGTTAGTATAATTGTGAAAACAAACCAGTATTCTTGTCCCATCTCTAGGCAAATCAATATAAAGGACTCCAGAAGATACAGGACAAACTATACAGTGCTAGTCAACCTAATCTCGTGCTTCTTTACACTGAACTATACTCTGTGAACGGCCTGTATGTGAACCTAGTCTAAAACAGTTATTTCAGAAATAACTATGGAAATTCCTAAATAACAGTTTTCAATCAGCAGAAATTATATCCAGAAAAAATAGTCTAAATTTCTAAGTGCTTATATGCACAGTGCCACTCCTTGTAGGGACAGAGCCCTTTCTCCTCATTTAAAACTTTAAATTAAGGCAAAGATTACGGGCTACTGTTCATATGGGTTTTCTGGGGGTCAGGTTTTTTAGTCTCGTTTTGGGGTTTTTTTTGTGGTTTTTGTTTGTGGTTTTTGTTTATTTTAAACACACAAAACTACCCCATTTATAGACAGAATACAACAAAACCTCTTCAGTAAGAATGTAAAGCTTGCCCCTTCTTAACCACTCTATCCCACTCCCTATCTTAAACGGGTCATCTCTGTGTCACTCTGACCCTTACTTAAGGGGCAGCATTGTAAGTAGTTTGGAGCCACACAAATGAGTTGAGTGAGAAACTTAATGCCCAGGTTCTGCCAGCCTTTCCCCTGATTTGGCCTCTTGCATTTACACAGCTGCTCATTTTCATGAAACATGCGTTAATATTTATTTTAGGACTACCACTACCCTTTTAAACTTGATTTGGCCAGTGGCTTCAAAGCTACCGGTGAGAGACTGACAAACAGACCACTTGATTACAGAAATACTGTTCCTTAATTTTTCAAAACTTCCAGAAAGGCATATATAGCATCTATGATATATTTAAGATCAATGCTAAAGTATTATTTTCTAGAGATGGGTGCTGAATTTACCTCTTATTCTACTCCTCTGAAGCCAAACTACAGGACATTTATTCCTTGTCCTCAGGCTCCCTAGCTGGACACAGACAAATGAGCACCAACACCTCCTGACTATTCTGAGGAATATTCTGTTTGTGCTCCATCCTGAAATATTACCAGAAGCTAAGGATCTACTGGACTGCAACTCAAACTCTGTGCAAGGTTTAAGAGCACTGACAACACAATTGATTAGCTAGGATAAAACTCCCACTAGCTGAAACTAAAATACTTGTCTCCTAGATTAGCAAAATCCTTCAAAAATATGTTCAAAAGGTTAATTACTAAAACTCACTGAACCATTACTAAAAGAACACCAAGACATTTGAAACAAAGTGTAAGAGTTGTGAACTCAAACACAAATCTCCATATTTGTGTCAAGGCTAATATGACCATATGATGCTAGGCTGTTTTAAAAAAAAATTTAACAGGCTTCTCCATTTTTTTAGGCTCTCCGAATTAAGTGCTCACACTTGAGACTGAATAGAAAAGACATCTGAAGTGAGAAAGAAATGACGAATGAAGAGATGAGAATGTGAAGCATATAGCATCCACAGTTAGGTGGATTTTCATGGTGCTCTTTATTCTGAAGTTTGAGATTGATGCCTTGGTCCATACTTGTGAGCTTACAGTAACTGAGCCTGGCAACTGGAGTCTAAAAATCAACTGTGAGCTAGAAAGAACAGGGTAATCAACAGTTCTGAAACTAACTGGGATGAAACTGCCTAGAAAAGCAGATGATCCAAAGACACATAGCTTTTTCAAACAATTTATTTGTTGATGACAGCTGTAAGAGGTCCAAGGAGGAAACAATTAGACTGGTGCCTGCAGTAATACCAGAAATTTTTTCATGGCATTAAAACCTTGAGGACTTTGACCTGACTCATGCTGAAAAGAAAATGCTGAGAAGCAAGAAGCATGCACAGCAGTAGAACTGAAAAATCAGAAATTCCCTTGTGTTAGAACAAAACACTCTTAATATTTAATAAACGTTCAACTCTTATTTTAGTAGAGTTAGTACTTGGTAGTATATATAGTGTGAGAACTTTTCCAAACTTCTTAAAGTTTTAGTAGATTTTCAGAAAGAAAATACCACATTATCTCTCTGAACAAAGTCAGTTTTCTAAGACAAGATATTGGCTGAGAAGATTTGTCATTAACTTTGTCCCACTGGTGCAATTATACTATTCAATTGGACTGAGTTGCATTGGACACTGAAGTAATCTGATCGATTACAATGAAATGTACCTAATGATTAGCTTATTAAATCTTTATTGCAAACATGAAGGTATGTATCAATGCAAATTTTAATACAGTTGCAGCTTTTACAGCTTTTTCAGCAACAACTGAATACCTGCTGTCCTCCCTCCTGAAACATAACTTCCTACCAGCAGTCTAAGAGTCACTCTACCAAACAGAACACTAGAATAATTTCCTACATTTTTTATTTGGTGAGACTGTGAGCCATCACTGTGAGACTAGCATTCAACTTTAAAAGGAACAGACTTTACAAAGTCCTTCCTCCTGAGAGACAAGGAAAATTTCCTCTGCTCCTAACTTTAATCCTAAAAACTTCCTTATTCTTTCACATTGACTCTCCTGTGATTTGGCTAAATCTTTTACTACTAATCTTCTATTCACTTGAAATCTAATGAAGAAAGAAGAAAGCCACAAAAAACTCTTTCAATAAGAGAAGCAGGTAAGATAATACTCAGCTACTGATAGAACTATCTTAGATGTTAAAGTTTTTTAGATTTTTCTTGAGAGTCTCAGATTATTGAGTTTTCCATAAATAGTTTCACTTCCCTACCCTCCCGCATCTCCTCCCCCTTTGCCCCCCATCTTATAATGAAAAAATAAACCCACATAATTTTTTTAGTATGGTTGCAGTCAGGAAACAATTTGAGTCCCTGAAGTAGGCCTTAGAATAAAACACTGGTTTATTCTAAGTCACAAAGGCAAAAATGTTAAAACAGAGCAACAAGAAAAACTCTAGGAATCAATCCCTTACAGGCTTTCTAAACAATGGACATTTCTGTGAGGGAAAAAAAAAAAAAAGATTGTTTGGTAGCTTCAGTTTCAAATTCTGACCAAACAGAGCTTTACTATGTAAGACTGCTTATACAGCAAATATGTATGGTAAAGGATGATAAAACAGCAGTACAATAACATCAAAAATTTAGCCAGCAGTTGGCTTCAGATTCAACTTCAAGTCTTTGCTTCCGAAACAAAACCAGAGATATGACTTCTGTATGTTACTGGTGAGATATTTTATATTTCAGGGTAAAATCACCCCCAGAAATAAGTCTCAATGTCCAGATCTGTCAGAAATTTATTTTGAAGTTTTGCAAAAGTGGTGGCTATAAAAGCCCTTCAGATTGAACAAAATAACCCATCCAAAAAACCACCCTAAAAGAAAAAAACCAAGATTTCAACTTCTCCAATAAATGATAGATCATTTTGTCATTAATATAAAGCTTAATTACCATTAATGACATTTTAAACAGTAGCTCAGTTCGCAATAAGACACACAAATTAGAAGGAAAACATTACCGTTTTTACAATTTAACATGCGTAGAACCTTCCTGTGTCTATTGTCCCGCTGAACTTTTTCACAATTTTGGTCAACAATACACTTATGATGAAATATGGATGCATACACAACTTAGTTATTGACTGACAATGAAATAACTCTTAAATAAAAGTGCTAACCTCACTGCTCTGATTCAATTCCGGCCAGGTCTGGTTTAGGGATGGCATCGATGGAGACTTGCTTGGAGGTGCCTCTGCTGGAGAGCTGGAGTAACCTACCTCACCAGTCTGCTCCCCAACTTCTGAAATGACAGGAATCACTATAAACCAAAATCATGGATTGCATTCAGTTAATTCTCAGAAGAGCTGTTCACATTTCATGGAAAGTGTAAAGTACCTTTTGGTTTAATCTTTTCCAAGCAAATAGTTAGCAGCAGACAAAAACCACTAATTTAAGTCAGATATACTATTTATTGGGTGCTACTCGTATTTTGAGGATCTTTCTAAGAATTGGACTTTGAAGATTTTTCTGTACCATACTATCTCCCAGAACTTTGTGTTTTAAACAGCATTTTCAGATTTTGATTACATGTAGAAACAAATATAATTCTTTCTTACACTGAGAAAGTAACTTCACACTAATGCACTGAGAAGTTTATCCTACAGAATAAAATACTTCCTTACATGAAAGGTTAAAGCAAAACCAGTATATCAATGCAAACACAAACCGAACATATGAAAACAGAGATTAAAACCATTCCCTCAGATTACTACCCAAAGAGTATTTTAAATTTTAAGCCTCCTTACTGAAACAATGCTGTTTCCCTTCACTACATTTTGCAAATTGAACAAGTCTAGCAGCTGTCACATTGCAACTGTGACATTGTTACTGTTATTTCAGTTTTCCCTGAGCTTTCAGCAATTACAGTCCCTTGCAGAAACACTCCTTTAGAGCTGTACAAATTTCCATGATACAGCACACATTTTTCTGTTCAAACTATAAGAGAATTGCGTAAATCTAAACAGTAGATTAAGCATTCTGCATAACATAGTAAAATCCTGCTTACAGTGTATTCTACTTTGCTAGATACCACAATACAAGCTAAAGTAATGCCTGGAAAGCCTCAAAAAACTGAAGTTCAGATTACAAATACATAACATAGGTAACAGGAAGAGTTGAAAGAGTGACTGCTAAGTAGATAGACATTAACTAGATGTTTGTAGTCTGAAGAGTTAAAACTCTGATGACAAAATACTGCAAGAGAAGAAAGATAGCTTAATTAAATTAGCATTTAAAAGGACTGCTTGATACATATGTGATACACTGTACCTAAAACTGATCAGAATTTATAAAAAGGACTGGCTTCAGGCTCCTGAAGGGCTGAACTCTGCAGCCTGTTATTCTGCTGTGACAGCTCAATACTCTATCTGAGCTGTCATCCATTCAGCAGAAACTGTGTGGCTTGTGGGAGTGGAGGAGGCGGGGATAGGGTGGTGGTGTATAAAAACTGTCACCAATAAAGTTTGAACTGGAAACACTTGAATAGTCAATGGTGACCAACTGCACCTTTGAAAACCAATAATCCATTATTGTCTCCAAAGTGCTGCTGGGGACAGCAAGAAGCACAGCCTAAAAAGAATAGCCAAAACACTAAAGTCCACAAAGAAATTAATTGTCCAATCTCGAGGTCAGGGGAGGATAAGGTGCTACTGACATGAAAAACACCACACACAGAAACCAGTAACTCAAATTTCAAAGGTCTTGTAAACTTCCTGTAGATCACCAGGCATCGAGACTTAATGCTCCTAAAATTGAGCCCAACACCTAGCATCCTGTACTACTGTCCTTTAGGGAAAACAGCTTTAGAAGTTACTCAAGACAGAAACTGCATCTAACACCTGCTTCAGGCAAAATGCATCTAACAATAAAACACAGGCTACATAAAGCTAATATTTACAGACACTACAATGTCACCAAGTAGTCAAGATGACATGCTGTGGTCATTGTACACAAAATAATGTACAAACTTTAAAATATGCCAGTAATATTTTGGGAATGCATATTCCATAATAATTGCTCTGAAGTGTAATATGAATAGAAATTTTCTAACAAGTTAAAAGAACTCAAAATTCTCATTTCAGCAGCGGTGCACTAGATAACTGAACTAAGTGCCGGTCTTAAACATAAGGTCAGAAGATAAGGCTGAAAATTGCTGTGGATAGACTACTCAGCTACCTGTAATTCAAGGATTTTTGCAAATATCTACACAAAACTGCATAAGACACCTATGGAAAACTTCAGGGGTAAAAGCAATTAAGTTGTATAAGACACAAAGCATGGCAAACACTTTTTCTTAAAAAGAAAAGGCATTGTTGCAGCAGCCCAAACAAACAAAAAAAAAACCCACAGAAAAGCAAAACTTGCTTCAAGTTTTGCAAGGGGTTAGTAGCTTTTACTAACTGAGATAAAATTGAGTTTAAAGGAAAATATGAACACTTATTTACATAGTAGGAAGTGAGTAATCTTTTCAGCTGCAGATCATAAATTCTGCCAAGACAGGTGCAGATGCTATCAACAGTATTTCATTCATAAAATAAATGTATAAGCACTTACAGAAGTATTTGTAAAACTGCTTGACTTCATGCTCCCATTTTTATTCACTGCAGTTTTTTTCTACAGGCTATTTTAATGCAGACAGATTTTACTCATTCTGAAGAGCTGACATTATCTATCTACAAATACCACAACATAATGTTAAGTCTTAAGTGGATCTGCTGCAACCCAAATAATTATTTGAAGTATACAATCCAATTCAAAATACTAAAGCCATTCAAATATATTGCAGAATTACCACATTATTCTAAGAAGTTAAAATGCTTTATTTCTCTCCCGAGGCAGCAGAAAGATATTACCACCTAATTTAATTTTTTTTCCCCTATTAAAATTCTGTAGGGGCATAGTGCTATACCAGAAAAATGACCAATGATAAATGCTTTGTTATACAGTAGGTCTATGTCATGTGAGAAATACGCATCCCTGGTCACGAAACCAGATGTAAGACAAGACCAATATGTTAACAGGTTTGGGACACCTGCAGCTGGTCATATAATAAATTCACAGGGGCTGATGAGGGAGAGCCTGCCAGAGCAGACCATGAGAGTTCTTCCCTCCCTCTATCTGAACAGACACATAGGCTGCAGGGAGCCCTCTGTTACTTTTCTTTCTGCTGGTCACCAGTTCAGCAGTCAAAATGGAAAGAGGCAGCAAATTTCAAGAGCAGAGCAGAAGTCTGGGAGATCAAGGGGAAAGTTTCTAACAAAAGGACAGAATTAATAAGGGTATTGTTAACACTTTAGAAATAAAGTTTACCATCTTGCCCTGGTTTAAAAAAACATTCAAATAATTCACCGTCTTGAACAGTTTGAAATTGTTATTCACACTGAGGCTTTAGTCAGCAGAAGATGGCTAACAATTTATTTCTTTGAGAAAGACGCCATCCAGAGGGACCTGGGCAGGCTGGA
>NW_010114962.1:115763-116092 GCF_000699245.1 Pterocles gutturalis | reverse complement strand
GAAGCTCTGGGGTGGGGGGCAGCTGGGGGGTGGCCGAGGCTGCTCCCCTCCCACGGCTGCACCGGCACCTTGGGCCACGCTGCCGTCCCGTGTGACAGCGGGGCTCCCCATCACGCCTTGCTTCTCACGCAGGACCAAGGGGTTTTTTTTTCTTTTTTTTCTTTTCTTCCTCGTCAAGAATCCCATATGGCTTACAGATATAATTATAGCTTCTACGACAACTGCCGTGAATCAGCCAGCTTTGGTATAGCTTCTGAAGAACAGATTACAGCAAGTATAAATATTTATTGTTGGCGGGACTGGCTTCACGGCGGCTGCGGGGAGGACAC
>NW_010114962.1:114430-115704 GCF_000699245.1 Pterocles gutturalis | reverse complement strand
TGGTGGCTCCTGCCACGCCGTGCAGGTGACAGCCCCCAGCCCAGGCAGTGGCAGAGCAGTGTGCCCACGGATCCTGGAGGATAAATGGTCCGTGTTTCATCCAGCATGCTGTGCCAAATGGGGAAAAGACCATGGATTTTGACCAGGAGTTGGACTCATGGCTCTTATTCTCACAAAGTGTGACCGGGGATCTTTCTGGTGCTGCACACAGCCTGGACTTCGCGTGGATTATAGTAACAGCAAATCTTGCTCTCCCCTCTCCTTGCTGTGTAGTGTAATTGGGGTTTGGATTCTGGAAGAGGATCAGCTCCAAATAAACTACTTTTCAATGAAATGTTCAGTGGAAATTGAGTCCACGCACTTGTCCCCTCTCCTGTTGCAGACCCAAGTGACTTCCCTGGTGAAATGCAGGACAAGTGACCTTTCTCCGAGCGAGCAGACGACACTCAGGTCTGCGAAACAGCAGGGCAGAGCGAATCCGCACCTCAGAAGAGTGAGTTACCAGAAGAACCGAGAGGCTGCTGCTTCCTTTGGACATCTCACATTAGGCTGTGCAGCTGCTGAAACCGTGATTAAACCAACGAGCTCAAAACCCTCGCTGCACAGACCCTATCAGCACTCAGGATTTCATTTCACATTAATATCATGTTATTGCCCTCATTCAATGGCTCCAATTTCAAGCTCTCATGCACATAGCAGAGCTGCTTTTCCCTTGCCGATTCCTTTCTACATCCTTTTAATTAATTGTCAAGGTAAGTTCCACCTGTCAGCTCAACGTTAGTTAGAAATCCAGCTTTCTCTGTGGCAAGACTTGCTGAAGTTGTGAATCAAATTTTGGAAGAAGCCCCTGGCAGGTCTGGGGAGTGGGGCACGCTGGCTGCATGCTGATGGTCCTGTTGGTGCCCCAGCCCCGGGGGCTGCTCTGCCTCGGGTGGCTTTGGCGGCATTTCATCCAGACGTGCTGAGATCAGAGGAGTATCATCATACATCAACAAGCAAAAGTGACCTGTTATAGAGAGCCAGAGCTTGGATACTTAGTGAAGAATCGTGCAAATAATCTCATCCGATAAAGCTGAAGGAAATTCTGGCCCACAAACAGCATTTTCTTATTGCTGGTGGGCACCGCACCAGCCGACAGCCCCGTGTATCAGCATCTCTGCCCAGCCTGGGACGCGGGTGGTTTCTCTCCAGGCGGGCGGCTGTAGCGCTCCGAAGGATTCCTCCAGAGTGGCTCCCGGGGGCGGCAACCCCCCGGGCCCCGCGCCCCGGGGCGC
>NW_010114962.1:111027-114396 GCF_000699245.1 Pterocles gutturalis | reverse complement strand
CCCCGCCCCAGCAGCCTCTGGTGTGCTGTTCACAGGGTCTGTGTGGTGCCCAGACGATGGTGCTGTGATGGGTTACGGCTTCGGGCTATTCCAGGGCATCTTCAGCGAGAAAAGCCCCGACATTGCTGCCTGCCCGCCGTCGTTACTGCGGTGTGCTCTCAGCTCTTGCAGTCCTGCCACGCACTAGGGAGAGGTTCTCGGGAATTTTCTGATTAAACCTTGTTTTCACAGAAATACAGAGATTATCATGGTCTTGTTCTGGTTTTGTTGGTTTTGGGTTTTGTTTTCTTTTTTTTTTTTTTTTTTTTCATTGGGGAAAAAAGTAATTGAAGAAAAAATTTCTGTTCAGAGACAAATTAAAGCCTAGAGCACCCTGCAGAGGATCGGTTCCTGGGAAGCAGGAAACCAGATTTGACTAGATTTGCAGTGGGGATTCGGATCCAAAGCAAATGGGGGCTGCAAAAGGACCTGCACCAACAGGAGAGGTGGGTGCACTCCCAGCTCCCACCCAGCTGAGATACACTGGGAATGCACTTTACTCTCTGAGTTGTGGGGCACCTGTTAAGTCACCACACATTGTGCTGTACCTTTCTTCCATAAATGTTTTTGTACCCATGAAATCTGAGGGGGACTGGTTCAGCGTTGGCACAAGCCATGGATGATGGTTGTCCAACAGGCTCCTAAAAGAGACCTTCCCTGGCTACGAGACAGTGAAAAATATGTGAGATATGGAGGATGTCAGCATGCTGCTGTCATCTGCAGTGGTACAGACATCGCCTGTTGATTAATGACACGGCAACCCCTTTTGCCAGCCGTGCTGGGAATAATGTCGTCCTTTGGAATTATTTCAGGTTGCAATATCCACTGTCGCATCTTACACAGCTCTTACACATTAATTCTTTTCTAAGTGGTCTTCATCTTCACTATTTAGGAGTATTCATCGCCAAAATACTGTCTGACCTTTGAAATCCTAAAGCCCTCCTGAATTTGAAAAGATGTGTGATCCAGTCTGTGTCTGGGCTGATCTCCTGTCACTGTCTCGGACGGTGGCTGAGCAGGGCTGGGGCAGAGCCCCTGGGGTCCCACCCTGCCGGGGCGGTTCTGAGACCCCACACAGGACCAAGGGGGTCTTGGCCAGCGGTGATGGTGATGCTGGTTTGGTTCCCCTTGTTCCCGAGTTTACCTCCCAGGGACCAGTCGCATCCAGGCCAAGGCGTCACGTCGCCCTGTGTAAAACCAAATTCGTGTGTCTAGAATGTTGGTCAGTTTGAAACCGGTTATAACACGTAGGTGGAAGGCAAACACTTAAATGTACATTTATTTTGTAATTACATCAAAAAACATTCTTGAAAGGAAAAAAAATAGCTGTAGCTTCCTCAGAAGGCTTCTTACTTTATAAAGTCGAAGCTGGGGTTCAGATTGAGCTGACAGTCCTCACACAGCAGTCCATAAAACGCGTTCAAAAAAACAGCGGAGGGCAGGCAGCCGGAGGAAACCCGCGGCTCTCGGTGACAGTCACCCAGCACTCTCAGTGCAGTGACAGTCCATGGGTGCACTCAGGGTGGTGACTATCCCCAGGCACTCTCGGTGCAGTGACAGTCCATGGGCGCTCTCAGGGTGGTGACAGTCCCTGGGTGTTCTTGGGGCAATGAGAGTCCGTGGGTGCTCTCAGGGCGGTGACAGTCCCTGGGCGCACTCAGTGTGGTGACAGTCCCCTGGCACTCTCAGTGCAGTGACAGTCCATGGGCGCTCTCGGTGTGGTGACAATCCCCGGGTGCTCTTGGTGCAGTGACAGTCCCTGGGTACTCTCAGGGAGGTGACAGTCCCTGGGTGCTCTCGGGGCGGTGACAGTGACAGTCCCTGGGTACTCTCAGGGAGGTGACAGTCCCTGGATGTTCTTGGGGTGGTAACAATGACAGTCCCTGGGTGCTCTTGGGGCAGTGACAATGACAGTCCCTGGGTACTCTCAGGGTGGTGACAGTCCCTGGGCACTCTCGGGGTGGTGACAGTGACAGTCCCTGGGTGCTCTTGGGGCAGTGACAATGACAGTCCCTGGGTACTCTCAGGGTGGTGACAGTCCCTGGGCACTCTCGGGGTGGTGACAGTGACAGTCCCTGGGTGCTCTCAGGGAGGTGACAGTCCCTGGGCACTCTCAGGGTGGTGACAGTGACAGTCCCTGGGTGTTCTCAGGGTGGTGACAATGACAGTCCCTGGGTGCTCTTGGGGCAGTGACAGTCCCTGGGTATTCTCAGGGTGGTGACAGTCCCTGGGCACTCTCGGGGTGGTGACAGTGACAGTCCCTGGGTGCTCTCAGGGAGGTGACAGTCCCTGGGCACTCTCAGGGTGGTGACAGTGACAGTCCCTGGGCGCTCTCAGGTTGGTGCCCTGACGCTCCACAGTGCCTTGCCAGCGGCATGCTGTGATGCTCCTGAAGTGGTTAAATGGTGACTATCCCGGACACACCACAATTAGAGCCATCTCTGCTGAATAACTGTGCCATAAATCACAGCTGTGAAGGCCACAAGTTTGGGATCTGCTGTGCTTAACTACTGCAAAGGCATCAGCACCAACTGCACGTGCTTAACCCTATCAGTGCCACCGGTGTGTGACGAGGGTGTGTGCCTGGAAGGAGGGAGCACGTGCTGATGTGGCTCATGTCTTCAGCTCTGTAAATCCTATTTCCATAGTTCCCATCAGATCAGCGTCCCGGGTGCTGGGTGGGCATGGGCACAGCCCCAGGGCTCACACCCGGCTGTGACTGTTCAGCGCAGAGCTTTGTCCTGCTCTTTCTGTGTTTGCTCCACGAAAACCCATCCAGCTGCTAAATGTTTTCTACCTTCACCCCTCTGGATAAACAACAGCAGCTTCTGCTGTTGCCTGGTGGCAGATGGGGTTTATGAAATGCTCTCTGATGAGTGTTTGCACAGCGCAGAGCAAACACTGCAGTTCTTGCTCTCAGGCACGGTGTGAGCTCAGAGCTGGGGCAGGCGATTGCTTCTGCACCTCTGCTGGGGAAGGGCTCGAGCAGCGACTCGCAGCCAGTGCCACAGAGGACTCTGTTAGGGTCGTTTTCTGCTCAGTGTTACCAACACCAAACCCTGTGCTGAGCATCATGAGCCTCTGAACAGAAATGAAATGCCTGTTTTGAAGCCTTTCAGAATACAGTTTCCCCCCTTTCTATTCTGTTTTGCTTTTTTAGCCAATACCTGGTGCATCTCGGAGATTAACTGGTTTCCTACAATAGCATTAAACACCCAGCTTTGTCTCCACACTGCCAAGATGACCTGTGCGGACCGATGCCAAGCAGAGCTCCGTTGCCCAGGGACCGCTGGTCCCATGCAGCCCTGATGTGCAGGGTGGGGGGCAGGA
>NW_010114962.1:110461-110996 GCF_000699245.1 Pterocles gutturalis | reverse complement strand
ACCCCCCCCCCCTCCCGCCGCGCGGGCCCAGCCGCTCGCCCCCAGCACACGTAACCCTCCGGCAGACCGAGCTCTCAGCCGGCAGAAGGTGTTGGGAGATGGGGATTGCTATTTTTGCCCCTCGCCTGCCGTCCCGGCGGTGCGGATACCGGTGCGGAAGGAGCGCTCGCACACTCAGCCCACGCAGAGGTATTTCTGTGCCGCAGGAACGTGTGGGTTTGGCTGCTGCCGCGTTCCTGGAGTGCTGACAGGCGCGGCTGGCAAAACACAGCCCCCTGCTCGCGGGGAAGGCTCCGTCTGGGGCTGCCCTGGGCTCGCCGTGCCTGCGGGATGCTCAGCTGGCTGCCCTCCATCTGCACAGGGTCAGCATCCCTGTTCCACCCTGGGGTTGGGTGGGAAACCAGGGCAGGGCTGGCTGCAGATGAGACATGGACCCTTCTGAACCCTGTCCCCAAAAGAGAGACCCCCACCCTGAACCTGGAGCTGTGGTGAACAAGCCCTCTGCGAGGGCACAGACCAGGGGGACTTTGGTCCT
>NW_010114962.1:109233-110444 GCF_000699245.1 Pterocles gutturalis | reverse complement strand
CGGGGGCTGCAGGTCCAGCTGCCCCACTCCATAAGGGGAGGTGGGCAGGCTGGGGGGTCCGTGGATGGCACCATTAGCCAGCTGTAGAGAGAGTCTCAGGAAAGAGCAAGTGATTTAATAGTTGGATTGAATAGAAACCAGGAAGTGACGTTTTGGGGCTGAGGGGTATCAAAGATGCTGATAGTCTTCAGCTGTGTTTTGAGGAAGAAGGAGGATGGGGATTGAAAGAGGAAAGGAACAATCTGCCGGGTGTCTGAGGGGGTCTGCAGGATGGGGAACTACCCGAGGTGGGGGGCCTGGGGGCTGGGGCAGCTCTCTCTGCAGGGCTGGCAGGACTTTGGTGAGTTCTTCCAGGGTGGGCACCTCTGCCAGGAATGGCACGGGTCCTGCTTGAGGGGGGTCCTTGGGGGCTCCAAGGCCATTTTCCGTGATTCTGTGCCTTCTCATTTTGGAAGGAAACCACATGAATGGAGGGACTCTCTTCTGTTTTCATGAACCCATTGCATGTGCCTTCACTGGTTTTAAGGGGCTGTTCTGCCCAGCATGCAGAATGAGCAGCCAGTTGGTGGAGGAAGCCTCTTGTCCCCCTGTGCCACCTACAGAGTTTCCTTGAGGTGGATCCAGGGGAAAAGAATCCTAAATCACACTGGCAATCCCTTCTGAAGGACGGATGGAAAGGAGGAGTTCAGCTGCTCAGAGTGGTGGTTTTCTCTTTGGAAGGCAAACGTGCACAAGCAGACACTTATGGAGCAGTGAAACAGGAGACCCCCACGCAAGGATCCTCTTGCTGAGCAGGTACAGGGTTCGCATCTCTGCGGTTAAACAGGTTTCCCTGTGCTGCGTCGCTATTCCTTGCAACGTGTCCCTTTGGGCTGGTTTGGAAGATGCTCACAGTGACTACAAGCATAAGGAAACCATGGCAGGAGACATTACAGAGACCTTGGGGCCCTTTTTTAAATGTAATTAAACCGTGCTGACAGCAAGGCAAGTGCCTGCAATGCTCTGCCGTTGAGCTCTGAGAAGGATCGTGGTCACCGCGCGGGTGGCTCCAGCTCCTGTGGCTGCCCCAGGCTGAGGGCTCCGGGGCTGGTCCCTGCGGACGGGGGAGTTTCCCCGGTGTGGCTGAGCGTGTGGGGCTGTGCAGGAGCGGTGCCCCCATGTTTCGGTGCCACACTGGGAAGCCGGTACTGCTTGCCGGGCTCCATCCATCC
>NW_010114962.1:82537-109204 GCF_000699245.1 Pterocles gutturalis | reverse complement strand
CTGCCACTCCCATTGTTCCTCCAGCTGGATCTAATGTCAGTAATAACGGTGGAGCAAAATCAAGTGTCCTAAACAGGCTCTTGTGGGGATCTCAGCAAAAGGCATTTGGAATTCTTCAGGCATTTTCCTTCGGCTGTATATAAAGTATATTTGTGGCATGAAACAACAGTCAGTGGCTGTCACTTAGGATAAAACGCTGATTGCCCTTCATGGCAGTGCTGGTCACAGTGATGCTGGGTGCAGGACAGCGGGGGTGCTGAGTGGGTGCTCCATCACGATGGCTTTCGCTTGCTCAACAGATTCACAGTGAAGTTGCCCAGGATTTCTATTTTCACCAGCTCCCTTCCCCCCTCCCCTCAGCCACTCTGTTAAGAAGAGTCCCAAATAAATCCCAAACAGCTCCTTGTCTCTCCTGCCTGGGGGAAGAGTGGTCCAGCTCTGGCAGCGACCTCACCTGGGCACCCCCAGCCCCAGTGTCGGAGCTGTTGGTGACTCCTGTCAACCCGGTGCACGCAGCTGGGGTGGCTGGGATGGAGGGGGGGGTTCTTTCTGAAAACCCAGACCCCTGTGACTCCTTGAAAAAAAAAAAACCAAAATCACTGTCATTAAAAGAAAAAGCGATTTGAACAGAGCTGATCAGAGGTCTGTAGAGGGTTGTACGTTGGTAATTTTTTTTATGTGGAGGAACTAGGGATGGAGTAAGAAGTGTTTTGTCTGTGGTAGATTCCATCTTTGCATGGTGAAATAGGAAAATCCAGTCCCCCTCTGAGCCAGGCAAGTGCCTTCTGGCTTCCAAGCACATACTGATGCTTTAAAGGGGAAAAAAAAAAAAAAAGAAAAAGAGGGGAGGGGAATCTGCAACACTTTAGTAGTGTGTTTTTACATTAAATCCCCATTAGCTTTCTCCCCCTGGGGGGTGGGACACTGATTCATTTGCCGGCTGCTGAGCCGCTGGATGCTTTGGAGCACAGCAAAACACCAGAGATGCCTGATGGCCTGGGGTGTCCAGCAAAGGACAGAGGGCTGTGACGAGGGGGTGTCCTATTGTACTCCTGTTACCCTGCCAAAGCGCAGCCCGAGCAGTGCAGGCTGTCTCAGTGGTGTAACAGGCAAGGAGCCGTGCTGCGTCGCTGCCTCAGAGCATCCTTGGAGCATCCTTGGAGCATCCCTGGAGCATCCTTGGAGTGTGGTTCTGAGGCTCGGGGCACTTGCCTTTGAGGGAGGGAGGAGGTGATGGGGAGAGTGCCCACCAACCCACCCACCCACCTGCCCACCCACTGCTGTCTCTGAGCACTAACCTGCTGCTGCCTGGGTGATGCTGCCTGACCTGTGCTGTGCCAGTGACTGGCAGACCAAAGACCAGGTTTCTCACTTGGTCCCTTCTTACCAATAGCTGCTGTTAAACAGGCTGCAGGTCATGCTACAGCTCTTCATATCAAGCTTCTTTCCCTGCTCCCTCAGCGAGCTTGTGTCTGAAGCAATACAAATATTTAATAATAGAGTAAGTGGGAGGAACTGGTGTTTCTGCTTTTCCAGATTATCTCTATGGTGAATGTAACCATTTGATGTGAAAAAAGAAATTGTCATCTTTAACAGCTCTGTTTTTCATCTCATCTGGTCTTTTCTTTTCCTCCCCAAAATGTTGTTTCATTTTTCCTGTTTGATATATCTTCCTCTGTTTTAAATTTATCTTAGCGTTATTGATCTTTGCACCCTATTCAGAATCAATGAGGCAGTGAAAAGGGGAGATTTACATGAGAAGCGGTTTGTGCATTTTAGCAGAGGTACTTGGACCCTCAGTTATTTCAGAAGTGGGATAACCAGCTCATTTGTATAGATATTTTTCAGAAAAAGAACCTGCGTTTTTCCAATTCCTTTGCTGGCTGGAACCTCTTCAATTCTCTTACATTTCCCACTGTTGTTCTCACTGATACCAGAGTCATTGCAAATACATTTTTCCCATCAAAATGTGTTAAGAAAACAAATCACGATGGAAATGCTTTTTCACGTGTGGGCTCCTGCCTGCAGCGGCTGCACTGGCTGAAGTGAGATGTTCCCCCAGTGCCTCTCCGGGTGAGAGGAGGCAGCCTTGGCCGGAATGGGGACGGATGGAGAGACAGAACACTCCGGGCGCAGAACTTGTCACCTGTGCTTTTAGGGTCACGCGCAGCCCCTGCAGAGCCCTGATGCAGGAAGCGGGGTGCAGGTGAGCGGGTGTGCCAGAGCCATCCCATCCCTCAGATCCAGCCTGTCTGGAGGTGGGCTGGCTTTCTCTACTTGCTCTTTATCGTTTCGCAGGGAACATGCGAGGTCACCGCACGGCTGGACCTGTTATTCGGCACAGGGTCATTTTTTCCTGCTGCATTCGAGTCCAAGAAGCAAACCTGGTGCAGCGAGGTGCCGGGTGGTCCCACAGCCCGGGCAGGGGAGTGCAGGGAGAGCAGCAGGGACGTCCCCTGGGTGACCATATCGTGTGACAGGCGGTGCCTGGCTGCTCTCAGCTGGGCTGTGGTGTCACTGGGGTTATTGACTGGTCCGAGACCTCGCGTGGGGTGGAGTGAAAGGTTATTCTGGGCTGGAAACAGATTGTGATGGGTTACTGAAATATTTTACTTGTAGTTCTGTTCAGAAACTTTCGACAGTCATGCTGTTTATTACAGATATTTTGTTGTAAAATACTAAAAATGCTGCTTCCCTGGCTGTTTATGAGTAAGCTTGGACTAAAAATGTTTCCTGACCTTGGAAGGGTGAGAAAAACCCAGAGGCAGGCAAATGCATCCATGTGATATCTGAGAAAGTCATAAATCCAGGCTGAAATGAAGAGTAACTTAGTCATCCCTTTGGAGTTGTTTTGAACAAGAAAATACATACTGAATATCAAATTTACATCCAGTCGCTTTGATATCGATGGCACTAGACAGTATGAATTTCTTAACAGACAAAATTGGAATTCATACCCTCCGTCTGAGCACGTGGGCAGCCTGGAGCTGAGGTCTGAGCGGGCTCCTGCGGGCAGCTCTGGAGGCTTTGCTTTGGATGCAGCCAGCCGGTTTGCACAGTGTCTGCTTTGAAATGCTGCTGCCAAAACAGCTGGGCCAAAACTATGACCTGAAAGATTTCTAAATCAAAGAAAACTCTTAATTAGCCCAACAATTAGCTCAGAGGTAAGACACGATGCTGCAGCGCAAGGTGCCGGTGTGAGCAGCGCTCTGAACACCTGTTTGCTCTCTAACCGCCCCGGCCGGTGGCTGAACCATCTCACACCATTAACGGTGAGTGAACCCCATGGGGCAGGTGGTGGCTGGTGCCTGTCCCACTGCCACACCGGCGTTCCCCGTTCTCTGGCGCTGTCCCAGCCTCCCGCCGCGGTGTGTGCTGGGGCTGAGATCCCTGCCGGGGTACGGCGGGGGCGAGTGGCTGGACCCCGAGATTGGCGCTGCCACTTGAGCTTGCCGTGAGTCCCTTCTGGGCAGCAGACCCCGTGGGGAGGTAGGAGTGTCCACCCTCAGCGATGGCTGCTCTCAGCAGCATCCTGCAGGAGGAACGCCCATGCATGGGTCACTGCTCTGCTGCTGGCAAAACTGGGATGGGGCTGGAGCTGCTCCGGGCATTGCCCCACTGCTACCTCCTCCTCCCCTAAGTATCCTTCTCATGTATTTTACAGTGGCTCAGCTTTTCTTGGTGTTGTTCCTCACCAAATTAACTAACCAATATCTCATTAATTTTGCTGTTGCTAAAAAAGTGCTGTGGGCTCTGTACTGACTGGGTGGTCTCAAGCCCTGCTGCTGCGGGATGCTGTGGGATGTGAGGGGATGCTGCGGGATGCCGTGGGATGCCATGGGATGTTGCGGGATGCTGCAGGATGCTGTCAGTGTGTCTGCTCGGGGTAGTGGCTGCCCGCTGGTTGGGGGCCTGTTGCCTGAGTTTGCTTTGGCTGTAGTTTAGCTGCTTTTTGTTACTTACTTGCTAGTGCTAAGGAGGAGCTCCTCTGGCTGGTGTGAACCATCTGTGACCCCATAGTTAATGAAGCTGGGATGGGGACGAGCAGGGGCACAAGACGCTGCCAGCAGCCGGGGGTCCCAACAGGTCCCAGCAGGAGCAGAGCCCCAGCACTGGGGAGCTCCCCCTCGCAGAAACACCAGGGAATTCACCTGTAGAGGTTTTAGCTGTACTTTTAATGAATTTCTAAATAATGATTAGATAATTTGGAGTGTAAGTGCTGTCATAACTGGACTAATAATAACTGCTTCTCCTATTTTGATTAGGCTGGTAAAATGTTAATTAGAGCAGCCATAAATTCCTGGCGCCTCGGATGTGCGCTCCCTTTGCCCCTAACAAGATTCGGAGTCTAACAAATGAAGTGTATATATCTTTATGGCAAGCCATAACACTTCTGCTGAGGTATCTTAGGCTTCACTGGATGATTCCAGCTAATTGTCCTTGAATTCATTATAGAGAAAACTCTCTGCTGTTATTTGAACTACCTGAGACTTTTAGGCAAGGAAAGTGACCGTTCGATGGCCATAACCTGCCAGAATTTCTTATTGCAGAGTCCTGTGTTTAATCTCTTGGCACTCCTCCTTCGCTTCTGCTAATGTCAGGCGATAGTTACCATTACTGTGTCATCTGCTGGCAGTGGGGCTCATCTCCTGAACTGCTCTCGGTAGAAGAGTGACTCCATAGTTCCTGACCGCTGGCTGGATGGGTTGAGCTGGGGAGGAGGCACAGGGGCAGGACGGGGCTGATCCCTGCAGGGACCGCCCATGCTGCTGGGCCAAGGGCAGCGCCAGCATCCCCTCGAAGAGCAACCATCTTCAGTCCACAGCGGCTTTGGTTCCTCATTTTCAATCCATCCACTAGGCTTGTTTTGCAAACGTGGAAGCAGTGGTGTTTGCATGATTATATACACACACAGCATACATAAACCGAAACTGAGATGTGCAGAGGTCAGCGTGACTGCTGTACTTCCTATGGGACACATCTCTTCTGTGAAATGGGTTTTTGTCTTCTTGGCATTTCAGTAAGAAAGGATTTTCAATACAGCATGTTTTAAGAGTATGAATAATCATTCTCACAATCTGGTTTATGTTAACTTAGGTAAAGACTAAGAGCTTAGGAAAGTCATCTTGCCACTTGAGGTTTTCTTTTACCCTGTTTTTGTTGAAGGTTTTTTGACAGAAAGACACAAAGCAGAGGACAGGTAAGGAACAGCCACAGCCACAGACCTGATGTTTCCCAAATCCTTCAAAACTTTCCACGTGTGCTGATGTAAAACCTGTGATCACACTGCACCGAACCGTTTGGGGTCTGAGAAACAACAGGGTTCTGGTCCTAAGAAAAGTGAGAATTAATAAAAGTATGGTGGGGCCCGTGGGAACCTGTGCTCCCCCAGCCCCGCGCTGGGGGCTGGCTGGGGGCACTGTTTGTGTGTTTTGCTGGTTTATTGCGAACAGCGGCTCCCTGCCCGCAGAGCCACAATCCTGCTCCTCGCACAGCTCCATTCTGCACTGAGCTGCAGGGGCGAGCCCCTGGCCCCCGCACCCCCAGCACACCCCTGCTCATCTCCAGCAGCTGGCTTTGCCCTGGCAGGGAGCACATCTGTTCTGCAGAAATTGAAGCTGAAGTCTGAGTTAGCCTGAAATTTTGCAGTTTGGTTTAAAGAATAATAAATAACGTGACTGCAGTTAATTGAGATGCCTGGCATTGCTTTTGTATGTTCTGTGCCAAAGCCTCGTTGCCGTTAGTATGAGGAGGAAGCCCCTGTGCTGCAGTGGTTCGTTAGTGGTGTGCGGGATTACACAGCCCCGCGCTCCTCGCTGGGGGTGTTGTGCTGCGATCAGTGGGGTGACACCCCGCAGGGGCTGGGACTGCTGCCACCCTGAGCACTCCTGTGTGTGTGCTGAGCCAGGGCTGTGCCTTAGCCCACACTTGATTTATTCGTATTAACCTGCTGACACTGCAGGAGAGGCTTGTTAATTGCACTGAGCACCGATAGGCGATGGCTGGGACTTGTTCTGATTATCTGAAGTGATGCTGTACAAGCTGACGTGGGGTCACAAAGGAAAAGCATCATCCTGGCGGTTGTCCTCCTTTATGCACGTATCAGCCCATGCACAGCACAGTGTGCTCTCCGACCCGGCCGTGGGACGCAGCGGCAGCTTGGTGGTTGGTATTCCTGGGATGCCTCTAACACTGGTGGCAAAACCCGAGCCCGCCTCCAAAGGGGTGACACCCTTCCTTTGGGTGCTTCCCGGGAGCACAGCTCAAAGCGTGGGAGGCTGGGGCCAGTAAATGCGTGGGGGGAGAGGGCTGGGGGGTCCCTGCGGGTGGCGGTGACACTGCCTGTGCCATCGTGGGTGCCATCGGGGCACAGGGCACAGGGCGGTGGGACTGTGGCTGGGAGGCCAGGGAGCTGCATCCCCCATGGAGAGCTGCATCCCCATGGAGAGCATCCCCCAGGAAAAGGCAGAGGCCGATGGCTGCAGTGCTTGGCACCTTCCTGTGCTGCTGCGGCCGTAGGACTCTGGCCTCGACAGGGAGAGAAACTCCGGCGGTTTCTGGGGGGCTTTGAGGGGTGTCAGGAATGTTCCCAACAGAGGGAAAGCACCTGATGCTGCCCTGCGGGTGCCTGTGGAAAACAGACCAAGCAAAAAGAATTTATTTTGAGTTTGAATTGAAAAGGAACGTTGCTAATTTTCAGAAGTGTATTAGCTAAAGCACAGATGAAAGAATAACAGACCGCAGCAGTTGAAACGATACCTGCCCACATTTGGCCAGGCCAGCGCTGTGACTCGATGCTGAGTTCACTTGGTAGGTTCATACTGGGAAAACAGTGACATTAACATTCCTGTAAGTGAAGGAAAGGCTCAATTTCTTTGTTTTGCAGATTAGCAGGATGAGGTAGCATGCCATACTGTCCATTTAAAAAAAAAAAAAAAAATCACCTGTGCGTAATGCAGTGCCATTACAGCCGCAGCCTCCGAGCTCAGCTTGTCTGTATACAGGAGCTTGGTCTCCAGCTGGTGCTTAAGTGAGGCACTCTCCTCGGTGAATGCATTTTCAGATAAAGTCCGGTGGTGGATGGCTCCTTACATAAACGCTTCAGCAGAGGAGACCCCAGAGTGCTGGTCTGAAGTGGCAGCTGCATTTAAAGTGTATGTACAGAAAAGCATTTCCCTTTCTCTCTTTCTTGGAAAAGCCTCCAGATGAAACTATTACTGTAATGGCACAGCAAATCAGCGGTGCTGCACAGACACACAAACCAGAGTTTCTTAAAAGTCAACCAGGGCCATGCCATCGTCAACGGAACCAGGGCAGAGCCTTAAAAACCTCAAACAGAGGGAGGGCACGGCTGGCACAGAACGTGGCTCTGGCACAGAGTGGGGCTCTGGCACATTGTTTCTGCGTTTGGAGGACAAACTGCCGGCTGCCAGCCCCCTGGCATGCGTGGCTCCTCCTGCAGAGCTGAGCACAGGCTCCAGCGACGGCTCGTCTTTGGCTGTTTCATTACTGGCGAAGGGAAGAGCGATGCTCTGAATGCCTGGATGCAGAGCTGTGGCTGGGGGACCGAGAGGAAAGGAGAAATATTTTTCTCCGGTGACCTTGTTATGAGTTTTACTCTCATGAATCTTTGTAACAAGAAACTAAATAGATTTTTAATGCAGTAATGGTGCAGATAAGTCACAGGGAGACCTCAGGGCTCAGCCCAGCAACAACCACTGTGAGAGTTCAGGACTGGAGTGCAGGATGCGGGGGAAGCCTTGTTTTGGGACCTGAGGCCAGGGAAGAGCACTAGATTCCTCGGACAAACTTCATTTCCCTGTGTTTCCCATTCCCACCTATAACCAGAAACAGCACTTTATCACTTTTTTCCCCGCAATTTTTTCTATCATTCTGTAGTCAGACTGCGCTTTTCCTTCGTACTTCTGCACATGCTGCATCTAGCACCACGGAGGCTGGCTCATGCCAGAAGTCTTGGCAAGTATTACTGGAATACCAAGTCCTTAGTCCCAATGCAAACACTTCCTACGCTTTGCTCTAAAGCCTTGGTCGGGGTTTCTGTTGCTAAGCTTCTCTTTACCTGCTCAGCTTCTGTTAGACATCCAGGGTTGGTGCCTCTCACATGTCTTTTCTGTGCAGTACCTTGACACCATGGATCGAATTATAAAATGAGCATGAGAACGACACAAATAAAACTACCTTTAGCCATCATCAAATCCAAAGGAAATCCTGTGTACCGTTGGGTCTAACACCCGTGAAATGAATGTGCAGGTACCGGTTGGGGACATTAGATGCACCAGAAAGGCCATTGTCTGATGTAAGATACGTGATGTCACTCAGCTGGAACTGAGCAGGGGGAGGAAGACATCCCCTGTTCTGACCTACCTATATTCTCTGGAAATAAACTTGGACACTTACTGTGGGAGCACTACGCTGCTATTCAATCATCTGTGCAGCAGGTAAAACAGGCTAGCTTGGTCCCCACATCAGCTTCATGGACACCTTTATTTCCTCATGATGTTACCTAGTTAAATATTGTATGAATGATTTGACAAGCTGACTTAGGACATTTTGATTAAAACCTTTGTATTATTTTATCTTCTTAATTGTTTGCACCTAGTGCCATTAAACAATTACACACATATATGCATATACGAATACTGACTTTGCTATTTAACTATAACAATTTTAAATGTTCCGAGTCCTAAAAATAGATTGCAATGCAAGTATGAATTCAAATTCTGCAGTGAATTGCAGAGCACTGCACATGTCTCTACAAAATCAAGCCACCGTGAAAATAAAGCCATGCCACATGAACTGGGGGACCTCAGGCAAATGAAGTTTTGTTACCCAGGCTGGGCAGCGTGGAGCTGTTGCAAGAGGAGGGGTTTTGGGGAGCGCATCCCTAGAAGGACCCCCTCACCCCACCCTGCTCCCGGTGCCTGTCCCTGCCCTCTCAGCTGCTGGGGGGGCACGTGGGGCCAGGCTGCTTGCAGGTGAGCTCAACCAGCTAACCACACCTCTGCTGACTCTGCAATGACCAGCCACCACCCCTGCTATAAAACTGGCTCCAGCTGCCTTTTTTTTCCCCCTTCTAGCAGTTTCTCAGGTCTTGCTTGTGTCCCTGTACAAGGTAAGTCAGGAGTCAGCCGTGAGACTTGCTTATTCCAAAATAATGCCTTATGCTGGGATAGGAATTTATAAGTATCTGCTTGCTCTTAAGCTATGTAGAAAGATGATTTGAGAGAGCCTGGGAGGGATCAAGGTATTTGTGAAACAGGAGCTTTGGTGAATTGCCAGGCTGCAAGATGAGCATAACAAGAATAAATAATCTGAGCTCTGGCAGGTAGGGCTGCTTCTGTGTGTGGGCTGGAAGGCAGGTTGTTAGGAAATTTTCTGTGGTATCTGCTGGCAGTGTCCAGAAAAGGTCGTGTCTACTGAAAATTACCTCCAGGTCAGTGAGTATGTTTGCTTCTGTGTGTGCAGAGCAGTGCTTCTTCTCTTTTTCTGTTCTTTAAGCACGGTTCATTTGCAGTTGTTGACACCAGAAGGGTCATTGTCAGGGGCTCAGGCTCCCTCTTTGTCAGTGCCAAGTTTCTGTCCTACAGGCTTGAATGTCATAGAATCACAGAATGGTTTGGGTCGGAAGGGACCTTAAAGCTCATCTCATCCCCCCCCCTGCCATGGGCAGGGACACCTCCCACCAGCCCAGGTTGCCCAAAGCCTCATCCAGCCTGGCCTTGAACCCCTCCAGGGATGGGACATCCACAGCTGCTCTGGGCAATCTGTTCTCAGCTCTGTTCTTGTATTTCACCATCCCTACTGCTTTTGGGCTGAGTTCTTGCCCTTGCCAGACCTGCTGGCTCTCCTGGCTTTGGGAAGGATGGGGCTGGGTGGTCCTGTGTTGGTTCTGTGTTGTGTCCTGTGCTGGTGCTCCTGGTGTCACTGCTGCAGCCCTGCACCCAGGGACCAGCTTGGCACCTCTGTGGGGTTGCTCCGGGCAGCTGGTGAGCTCCTGTGAGCTCCCACATGCTCCTGAGATGCCCGTTGGGCTGGGAGACAGGCCCATCCTTGACAAGGGCAAGGGGCAGCTCCCTTCACAAGGGCAAAATTTATGCAGGAGGTTTCTGGCTCCTGTGCTGGTGATTCCCACCCCTGCCAGGCTTTCTGAGCCTGGTGGCTGGTGGTGCTGGCCAGAGCTGAAGCCATGTCCACTGCAGCAAAGCTGAGCCGGGACACGGAGGGCTCGGACAAAGCTCCTGCTCCTTTCCCTCACCTGCAGGCTGCAAGGCATCCCCCAGCTCTGTGTTCTACACCACATGCAATGTGTGCTTGGGTAGGTTTTGCATACGAGGCCAGTAACTCCTGCAGTGGGGATAATACTCTCCCACTTACATAAATGCGCACAGTAGGCTCCAAGCCTGCGGGTTAACTTGAGCATCTCCTTCTCAAAGTAAAGAAAACCCATCTCTGCTCAGTTTGAAGACACTAAGTGCTGATCAAATGATACTGGCCCACTTCATACAATTTGTTTGATCCTTTTCTAAGTGGCTTCCTTTACACTGAATATACAAAATCTTTTCTTGTATCCAATTAACGTTTCTGCGAGGTACGGGTGACACTTCGCTCCGTGTTCAAAGGCTCTCCGGTCCCTGCCGCAGGAGCGCTCGGTGCAGAGTGTGGGCGCTCAAAGGCAGAGGGAGGGTGGGAAGCGCCTCGCTTGTTTTTCTGGTCAGTTTGTCAGTGGAACAGAGCATTTCACAGAGGCACAAACACAAAGTAATTGGCTACACTGCCCTTTTCTGCAGGAGCACCTGGAAATTGCAGTGTCGGAGAGAAGCTGGGTGTGCTGGGGTGATGCTGCGGGTGAGCAGCCCCAGGGTAGGAACCTCGCCCTGCTCCTTCCTCCCAGCACCTGGTGGAGGCACACTGGGGACACCAGCATGGCTTGTCTTCAGCTGTGCTGGGCTGAACTGGGGGCGAGGGGGCTGGGGAATTGCCTTGGCAGGACTGCACACGTTGTCCTTGGCCCTGTCCCCTCGCCTTCTGCAGTGGTGGCTGCCACCGCACAGTCCCTGCGGGGCTGTCACCTTCGGGTGCCGCTGGGCAGGGCTGGTCCCACGTCCTTGTGCACTGTGGATCACCTCTTGATGGGGGAAATGGAGGCACTAATGTGCTAAAAGGACACTTTTCAGAGAGACATTCTTCTTCTGTGAGCAGTTCCCTGATGTCCGAGTGACATAACACCCGTCTGCAGTTTTTTAGCTCATCTGTTGCTGCAGCCCCCGCGCTGCGGGAGCGGTGAGCTGAGCCGTCTCCCTCTGCATCCTCAATTGTTTCCGCTTGCATGGCCAATCAATTATATTCTGGCAGTGGCTTTGAAGGTGTTTTGTTTGCACAGGTGTCACTGAGCGTTAAATTTAGCATATGAAGTCTATTATTTGGAGCTCTTGCTTCCCCTGTCCCCAGGAAGAAACTTGGCTCAACTGTCAGAGCCTTGGAGAGTTTGCAGAGCTGGCAGCTGGAAACACAAATATCTCTTAACAGCTCTTTCAATCTAGCAGAATAAAGTCTAGCGAAAGCCAGTCAGTGAACGGTAAACCCTGACAAACTCAGACTAGACACAAGACCCAGGTCTTGAGGACTGAGGGTGATTAACCCGAGCTGCGGCTCACCCTGGGGTAGGGCCGGCTCTTTGTCGCCTGGAGTCTGTACATTGGAACTTGACACCTCTCTCTGGTCGAGAGCTGGTGGGGGGGTGGTTGGTGCATAGAAGACACATCTCTGAGGCTGTGGGGGGGCTTTGCTCCTCGCCCCCGTCGGGGGTTATGTCCCCTGGGATCCCGGGGAGCAGGGACCCTCACAGTGCAGCGTAGAGGTGGGAGGTGGATTTATCTTACTGGGGTTTGGAGCTGTCATGACCCAAATGCCAGCAGAGGAATCCACATCTTGACTTTGTTTCCTTCTTTCCTTTGGTTCATAGAGATTGCCAATGTTATCCATCACTGACAGGTGGTGAATAAATGCGCAGTAGGACAAACTGGTCACTCCTTACCCATTCATGCCTGGCAGAGTTTCTCGTGTGATAGATGAGGCTGGTGGGTTAATTGCCGTTAGATGCATCTATCTGATAGCAGGGGAGAGGTCCCTGAGCTGCATCCCCCCTGCTTCAGCACATGGGAGGGTTTCATGTGAAGAGTGACACCAGGCAAGGGTCCCGAGGAAGACACACCCCAATAATTTCAACACTAATAAAGTTCCTGTTTTCTTCTTTGTAAACTTTTTCAGCCCCACCTTTCGTATTTCAGCTGGGTGTAGCTGTTTCCCTGTCTTCATGGCTGCCTCCTGACATGTCTGATAGTTTTGCACATTGCAAACTACTTCTATGTTTGGTTATGCATGGTCGCAGTTTGTATTCAATTTCTATTTATTAAAATTACTTCACGAAGTGCTGTTGGATAAGGTCAGAAATTTGAGGGGGTTAGTTAATATATAGTCCTCCAAGCCAATACATTAAATCCAAGCTGATGTGTTGCATTATTTTCTGTCTGATGTCCTTAGATGGTGAGCAGTTTGGGGTGGAAACGGTCTGTTCTGCAGCACAGTCAGTACCTGGTGCAATGTTTTCCTCAGTGTCGTGAAAGAATCCAGCCACTACCAGGCATGATGGCAACGGTGTCAATGAAGGGTAATCTCTGATTCACTGAAACATGAATGCTCACTCCTAAATCAATCTGAGATTTATGACATTTCATATGAATTAATATATCCTTAGGAGTAAAATTTCAAGGCTGGAAATTCTCCATAGAGTAAGTTCAAAGATCCTTAATCCTCCTAAAAGCGGTTTGCTGGTGCGAGCCTGCTTGAGCACGTGGAGATGTGCTGATGTCTGCGGGTGAGCCACCTCTGCTGCAGAGCTGGGTGTTCAGAGGGAGCCGGGCACTCGATATTCCTGACAGCAGACAGCCAACACGGACCCCAGGGGTGGCAGCGAAGCAGCGGTTTGTTCAGAACAAATTGCAGCCTCTTTGGCAAGTCAGCAAAGGAGAACATCCCAGGGAGGGCTGGGCTGGTGGCGGCATGCTTCAGTGCTGCAGAGGGTGGGAGCCCAGGGTGCGTCCTCTGGGCTTTGACTTGTCTTGGACTCTTCAGTGTCTCTTCATCTATGGGAGCTGCAGAGAGCGGTCCATGGGAATCCTCCCCGCTCTGAGCAGTGACTGCTTTCCCATCTCTCAGCAGGAGTGCATCCGGCGGAGCCCCGTGCAGGGCTGGGCGGGCGGCTGCGGATCCCAGGGGTCGGGCAGCACCGTGCTGGAGGGCTGGGCGCTGCGCTGTACACGCAGGGAGCTTTCTCTGTCCTTTGCTGTGCTGCAGAAGGAAGGGAACAGGGTTTGTGACACTTCAGAGCTGACCCTCTTTCCAAATGCAGCTTTTGCTGTTGGAGCTGTTGGGCCGGTACTGCAGTCCCCAAGGGCATCGATGGGCACCACTCATCGTGTTTTAACTAACATTTGGTGGAACGAATTCACATTTTTCAGGACTGCTGCTGGTGCAATTGCTCAGATATTACCTTCTCAGGGGTGCTGAGGTTAAGCGGACATTAACAACTGCTTCACTTTCACGCGTGCTCCAGTGGCTCACCTCTGGAGGTGTTTTTAAAGTGACTTTTCTGCAACGTGACCTTTTGAGCCGTGAAATTACAGAAGCAGCAGACCTCTCATCAGACTGGCTTTTAAGACTTACTCTTTCTACTTGTGAAATAATCCAAATAAGGCTTCACTCACTGTTTTAAATTAAATAGTTACACGGAGCCCTCCTGATTCCCTGTGGATTGCGTGCTGCCAACCTGACAGATCTGCATTTGTCATCAATATCAGCTCCTGTCATGTTCCATTCAGACCTGCAGATCTCCTTGGTTCCTGTCGCAGAGCAGCCGCTGCTGTGTGCCATGGCAGCGCTCACGGCCAAAGCTCGCAGACCTGAGGGCTGCTGAGCCTTACAGAGTTCATGTTTATTGCTGGGTTTTATTTGTGGTACCTTGTGATGCAGTTGCAATTTTTTTTTTCCCCTGAAGGAAATTCATAATGAAACAGCAATTTCTCTTTGCTTTGGAGATTCAAATCTGCTTTACCTTGTGGATGTTTTTGAGCTGTTCATTTTGTACCTCTGAGAAGCCTCCATCCAACGTACCATTGGCTTTCTTCAGAAAAGCAACAATGATGCTGTTTGAATATCCCTAATCTTGTCTTTTTTGAATTTTGTGGGTTTTTTTCATTTTAATCCATGAAATGGGGCATCAGTCCACAAGCCTGTCTGGTGTGGACAGCCCAGGGATGGTTTTGCAGCGCAGGTCAGCCAAGGCAGCACACCGGTACCTCCAGAAACAGGAGGGGGGCTGCAGCTTCCCCAGACATGCAGGAAAACACCCTTCTGCTATTGGGTCTGTGTTACTGGCGGGTTCTGGTTGAGTTCTGCAAAAACACACCAGACACGACTGCAGGCGCAAGGGGCTGTCCCGGCGGGGTTCAGGTGGTTTCCATCACAGAGAGCGAGAAGACCCTTTGGTGGTCTCCCAAGCCACTAGAAGGGGTATAACCTGTTCTTTTTTACGCCCAGCTCATGACAGAGTATTCTGCCTTTCACATTATTTTTAGCAGCCATACGGTCTCCCTGTTTCACTGTCCCTTTGCTAACCACTGGTAGCATGCAGCCCGCAGTGTGCATGGAGAACATCACAGCACCAGCCTGGCCCAGCAGTTAAGCCTGTGGTTAACGGAGAGGTGTCACCTGCCAGCAATGTCCCAGCCACCTGCACTGCCAGGCTGTGGCCACCAGGATGCCTAGAAGGCATCGTGATACCAAAATCTGGACAAGGATGTGGCTTACCTCCTACTGGGTTGATGTTTTCTGTCTTTTATCATGGAGACCACAAAGAGTGTATTGGCTGTCACTGACAGTTACCCTCCTTCTCCGGAGAGAGGTGGCTGCTGTGTGTGAATAGTGGCAGGATGGCAGGGGTGCCATCAGCTGCCCCAGGAGACCCTGCTCCTGCCTGGGAGGTTAGGGCTGGGTGGGAGTGCCCAGCCCTGCGGGGTCCCCGCCTGAGGCTCCTGGCAGAGACCCTGTGCCAGGTGACCCTCGGTCCTGTGTCCCTTTAATGCTGGGCTGGGACCTGTTCTTTCTCCCTTTTCCTTTTGCTGCAGCTTTGAAAGCAATTAACACTTCTTTTGAGAGCAGAGGCTTCTCAAAGCGCTTGCCATCTGGTCCCGCTTACCACATTAATCATCGCCCAAGGAACAAACTAGTTTTGACTTGAGGTTTCCTGAGTAACTGGATTTCTCCATTTCAGACGCTGTTATTGATAAGTCTGAAGTTTTGCAAGATACCGTATGTTCATGTCATTGCTTGAATGGAAGAAAGTAAATAAAAATAGTCCAAACCCCTCGAATCTGAAAACAAAACTTGGACTCCTTTGATTTTGCACTGAGGCTTGGGAAAACATGATGTCTACTTTTCTGACAGTTTTACAATTTAAACTTTCATGACCCAAACTGAAAAACATACCTCTGGCAATATTTTAATTTTGATAGGGAAAATTGTGATTCATCAACATCAAACTGTTTAATTCATTAGCCAACAACTTCTATGCGATGTGGGAATACATTTAAAAGAGAATGAGATGAGACCGAGTATTAATTATGCAGCCATTGCACAAATTAATAATTTTATGTTGCAAAGAGCTTCCTATGTATTAACGCTTTAGAACCTGTTTCCTGCCCTTATTTTTAAGTTCTTTTGAGGTACAAGGATATGCTGTATTTTTAAATCAACTTTTATCACAAATGGTAGGCAGAACTAAGTATTAGAGAGACTGTCATAACAAACCCATGTTTTTCTTGGAGGTGAAGTTTTTAGGTTTTCTCATTTCCATATGTGTGTGTGATTCTCATACACAATTATCAACACGAATCTTCACTCATAGTTTTCTGCCGCATAATGCTTTTACTGCCTTTTGTAATATTTGCCTTGACCACATTAACATGTTGATACTCATGTGTCTTTATCCTCGCTGAAATATCGCCATCTGAAAGTGAACTGAAAGAACTCAGGCAGCCGTGGGATGTGAAGAGAGGCTGGGATGTAGCCAGTTATGGGGGCTGAGATGCTCCAGGTAGGAAATGTGTGATTGATAGGATGGCTTGGGTTGGGAGGGACCTTAAAGCCCATCCAGTTCCACCCCCTGCCATGGGCAGGGACACCTCCCACCAGCCCAGGTTGCTCAAAGCCTCATCCAGCCTGGCCTTGAACCCCTCCAGGGATGAGGTACCCACTCTTTCATGCCCTCAGCTCTGCGGTTGCATGTGGGTGTTGCACTAGTCCAGCACCTCTGAATGGGGCCGCTCAGAATGAACGTCCTGGGTGTTTGCAGCCCTGTACAGGAGCAGTGCAGCATTGCAGAGCTCTGCCACCCCTGCTCTGCTGCTGCTAGGAGCACGGGTGCTCACTGGTGCTGGTCCAGGGTTCCTCTGCGCAGGGCTGGTGGGCATGTTGCATGAGGAGAGCCTTCAGCAGCCACAGCAGCAAAGAGGTTTCTGCAGGAGCTGCAGCAGTCGGGTGCGTGACCCCTCTCCTTGCCCCTGGGGAAGAGATGTCTCGCTGTGCTTCCCTTCCTCTGCACGAGGCTGGAGCAGACTCATGGGAACACAGACAGTTTTGGGGAAGGTTTGCATGGTGGCTGTTTCAATGAATGGGAAGAAGCAGACATTTTTCAGCAAGCCCTGTTGCTCCCAGTTCCCAGCTCTCGGTTAGAGGAGGGGAGCATCCTGCAGCCCGGGTGTGTGGAGGGGATCATTCAGAATTCGCAGACCTGCTGTCTGTGGTGTTGAAGCTGTCCTCCCAGGAAGGGAAAGCATCTCAGAACGGTGGGGAAATACTGCCCGTCCCCGAGACAGGAACTGTATTTTCATCTGTACCACGCTGCTGATGCTTAATTTTTAATTGCTCTGCAGTGTGGCAATCTCTGTAACAAAGCATGAAAAATCTACATGTGTCCTGAAGATACGAAATCTGCTGGATGTTCTCAAAGCCAGAATGAGCCATCTGAGAGCCTGAGCCATCTCCTGTGGTACCACATGCCCAGAATTAGGCTGGGGGACCCAAGTAGCCCAGGAGCTTTGGAGAACGAAACACTCCATCAGGCTGGAGGGACATGCTGGTGCCAGAGGTCCTCACCCTGCCCTTGAGGGGTGTCAAAAGCAAGCTGAGCCTTCAGGGCACACGGATCCTTCACTTCTCACCATCCCATTAAACATCTACAAAGGGGGGTTGCCAAACTGAGACAAACTTAAGCTTAATAGCTTTAATACCAAGGATCTCAAATTCCATCCTGCCTTGCCTATAACATATTGGTTTAGGTGAGATTTAAACCGGAGCCAAATGTTACACACACATGTGGCTGGAGGAACTTCTTCAAGAATGTTTTCCTAAATTAGGGATGATAGTGATAATGCTCCTACCTCTTGGCTGTTGCCTACTGCTGGCTGAGATTTCATCTGCTAACAACCATGTTTCTAAAAACTCACAATCTGCTTTTGCAGCTACTTCGCATGGTATGTGAAAACACTTTTTAACAACACTGCATTCATGAGCTTTGCTATTTCCGTGGTATAATTGATTTTGCATATTAGATTGTCATGTTTTTGCTCCTTGACAGAGGTATACTTTTATTAAACAGGTTATTTTTTTCCTCTGATAATATTTTCAGTGAGTTTTACATTTTTGAGTCTATCGTGCAAGGACTACAAGAGATCTTTTTCCTCCCTGAATACCCAAGGTTGTGGGCAGGGATGTCCTGAAGGTGCCTCCGGTCCCTAGAATATTCTGGTTCCATTTGCTGTTTTGCAGAATTCTGTGCAGTTTTTACAAATATTTTTTTAAAAGTCATTCCTCAAATGTTTCCAGTAAAGGGGTTGACACATTTATGGATGCCAGAAAATCTAATGATTTGTTTTTAAATGCATGAAGACTCCCTATTTTCTTCATCAAAGATGTTGATTTGTTCAGTTTTAGTCACGTAGCTATCCCTATGCAGATGGAGTAGTAAAACCTGGCTGGCTCCGACAGGAATGTGTATGTTTAACTGGAAAGCAGTGAGAGCCACAGTCTGCATTTTTGCTATTCATTTACCTATTCCAAAATATATAGGCTTATTTTTCAATAAACTTCAGAGCTTTTTCTGCCAGTGTTTGTCTTGCTAGGAGCTAGTCCTATGGGTGTTATTTCAGCATGTTACGAACAGCTCCTACAAAGCATCTTTGCGATGGTTCTGTGTTCATCATCCCACCTGCCCACACGCCTCTTCTCCCTCCGTCGCTGTGGGGGTTTCCTTGGGCCAGGTTTATGGTGCCGTGCTGGCTGCAAGACTTACAAACCCCAGCGCTGTTTGATGAATGACAAATCACATGTTTGTGTTTTGTCAGGGTGGGGAGAAGATCGAACCTGAGCGTGCCCCTGTGCTGCCCAGCCCCGGGTGGGTACCATGCACGAGCAGCGCAGAGGTGATGGGGTTGCTTCCGCGTGCTGCGGTCTCGGTGTTGCAGCACCTCCTGGAAAGCGCTGGGGAGGCAAATCGCTGCCTGTGCGGCAAGACCCCCTCTGCGTGAAGAGGAGAGCAAGATGCCCACAGGGATGAATGGGCTGTGGTTGAGTCTGTGTCTGCTCTGGGAGCTCGGTGACACTACGTGCTTGTGATGGGCTCACGAGACCTTTTTGTTGTGCTGGGGAGAATCCCAAGAGCATCCCAGAGTAATGGAGCAATGTCAGAGGAAGAGCTGCATGGCAGATCCCTCCGGCTCGTGCCGCAGCCTGGGGAGGGTTTTGCTGTGAAAACCCAGGCAGAGCAATCATCATATTCTTTTCTTGGAACCGATAAAACCAAATCAGCTCATGTCTGTAGCTTGTTAGCACTGGGGAGGAAACTGCCTGGTACTTCACTGGTGATTCTTCAGACTGTGGATGTTTCGTGTAATTTTAGACATCCTGGTAACTGTCAGTGATTCACACCCGCTCTGGGGCTGGCCGCCTCCCATCAAACACCTCCCCTGCAGCCGCGGCTTCTCAGAGCCTCATCCAGCCTGGCCTGGAACCCTCCAGGGCTGGGGCCCCCACAGCTTCTCTGGTCACCCTGGGCCACTGCCTCACCCCCCGCACAGGGAAGAATTTCTTCCTAATATCTAAAGGAATATATCCTTATATCTGTCGCATGAGTTAAACTCAGTGACACTGTATGTTGCTGGAGCCAGAGATGAAGAAAGGCTCAGAATTTGGGACAAAGGACCACACACACCCTTGGCAAGGTCAAAAGCAGCCAAATGTGTGTTTATCCACCCGGCATCCTCTGTTGGAGGATGAAGAGGGAGGTGGGGGATCAGAGGCAGCACTGGCAGTGCTGGTCCTCATGCTGACGACAGCTTCTGGAGAGTGTTCAGGAGATGGAGCTGAAGGATGAGTCACACAGATGGACAGAGCTCATTACATGGAGAAAAACTGTTGGTGTTCAGAGACAGCTAGGCAGGGGCATGGAAGAGGCTACGTGTTAGTGTTAACAGGTACAATTAGGTGTCCCTGAGCCTAGGTCACAGCTGTACTTGTTTCTCCTGTGCTCCCATACAGTGTTTGCTTTGCTTTTTATTTTCTCTAGTCTTTTTTTCCTTTCCTTTAATTGCTTTTTAACAGCTGGCTTTGGGGCCAGAGGTCTCCTTGGTGCAAGTGGAATGCCAGACTAGTTCTCTGAGTGCCTGTACGGGGTGAGGCTCTCTCTGCTCTCCAGTCACCATCGGCAGCAGCCGAGCTGTGAGCTCAGCGCCATTGTCACCTTTGATGTCAGCTAACGGGAGTCACTGGATGAGAGGGTGCACCAGGGACAGACCTGCACGCTCCCTCAGGTTGCAGATTAACGGCACTGATGGGAAGGAGCAGGGAGGCTCCTGCTGTTTGCTGGTATCTCAGAGCGGTGAGTGGGTGGACGAGCCTGGCTGGAGGCAGGGGGGTGTCACCGCTGCACCCCCTGAAGCTTCACAATTCCCGTCAGCCCCATGCTACTGCCCGACCTCCCCTGTGCTCAGACCCTGCTGCTAATTGAGCTGTGAAAAGAGAAGCACAGACATGCTGGAAGGGCAGGCGGTGGGATTCGCAGCTGCTGCACTTGGGTGCCCAAGGACGTGATAAGTCTCTGCTGTTCTGCCCTGTCCCTGTGTTACATTGCAAGAGCTGGGGGATTTCCTTGGTGAAAACATGGTGTGATATGAACAGTGAAGGGGCTCCTTGGGGACCAAGACCTGCGGATGCTGTTGGTATGATGGCTGAGCCTGCTTCTCCCATTGCGTCACGCATAAATTGTTTACATAAACCAGCATCTCGATTCAGAAAAGGCTGGTCTAAAATAGTAGCAATTTCAGCAATGAATTGTTTAAGTCATACAAATGCATACAAAAGCAAAAAAGCATCCCTTCATGCCTACAGTGTGGTGATGGGAAGGAAACAGAAATGATGCTTTGACTGGGTGATACCAGAGGACACCCGCCATGGACACCATTAAATTAAATAACAGGGGAGAAAAGGAACAGCTTTGCAAGGTACCTTATCTGTGGGGAAATGGGTTCCTTTCAGTCCATTTCCTCTCTTCGCAAAGGTCTAAAATTCTGTATCTAAGCCACGTCTTATTCCAGCTGTTATTTATACAAAACCCAAGCGCTGGTTTCTATTTCCAGCGACGTTAGGATGCTCGTGGTAGCGGGAGGTGGAATCAGGCTGACAGCTCCCGCTGAGCAGGGACCCCGCAGCAGTTCAGGTGTCTGGGCTTCCCCCACACAACCAAACCTTCACCTTCCTCCGGAGAAAATGATTCTCCGCTCATCCTACACTGGGAGGGGGAATTGAACTTGTTCAGAGCTGTTGTGTGAGATGTCATTCTCCATCTTGGTGTGACAAGACGGAATTTCTGCTGACATGAAAGCAGCCAGCCCAGAGCAGGGAGAAGCAGTTCAAGACTATTATTTGTTTCTGCTGCAAATGGCAAAAAGTTGCTCGTGGCAGCAACACCTTCCATCAGTTTTGTCTGGGGTAAAGTGCTGGAGCACTTCTCATGCAAAGATGCTCCTGGACACATATCTCAAGAACTTCTTCCCAATCCCTCACGTCCTAGCTCAAGAATAGAAAGACAGGCTCAATGCAAGACTTTAGCATCTGGATATTTGAAGCTGGTGCAGTGGCTTTCATGAGTCAGAAAGTCCAGGAGTGGCAGAAGGACCCGGGTGAAACACAACAGGTTAAACTCCCCAAGCAGAGGCTTGAATTATTTTGTTCTGGAAAAGCAACACTAAGACCAAGAGAGACCTAGAAAGTATGCTCTGAGCCAAGAAAATGTTTACAAATCCTCCTGCAACAACCAAATTGATAGATCTATACATTCTGCTCTGGTTTATCAGAGTCACAAGAGACACACGGAGTTGTTGGTTGTTGGAGGTATTTGTGCAGAGGCTGGGTTTTTGTTGTTGTTTTCCTCTTTTCTCTCTCTCTGAATTTTCTTTCACTATAAGGGGAAGGTATTTATTTAAGAAGAAACAAAAAACACACAAAGTTGCATTTGGTGAAAGCAGAAGGTTTCTATGGAATTGCTTTTGTGAGAGTTAAGGTGCTGGCGTAACCTGGAAAACGAGACAGGGAATAGTGAGGCACACGGTGAACGGGGTTGCGTTCAGACAGCAGGGGCGAGGGCTGGGCGGCAGCTTATTCCTAATGTCATCGGTCCGTGCTGCGTGGTGAGTGGTTGTACCTGTACGGACATCTCCTGGGACCCCGCGGATTATGGCCAGAGGCGATGGGAGGTGGACAGGTGGAGCTGGAGGGATGCAGGGGGCAGCGGGGACCGGGTTGGTGCAGCGCCTTGGCTGTTGGCAGTGCTTTCCAGCATCACCTCTTCTGGTTTGTCAGCTCCTGCACCAGAAAGTGCACCTGTCCGAGGCGGGTTCTGGGCTGGCGGAGAAAAGGGGCCATGGGAGCCACCAAGGATAATTAACTCATAAAGGACAAAGGTTGGATTTACAAAGACGTTGCTCCAGGGCAACCAGTGAGCTAACACCAGCCCTGTGCTGGAAAGGTAAATGAGGGAAAACTGAGCACTCCAGTTTGGATAAGGGACTGATTGTAATTTCTAGATTTAATTATCAACAGTAAACTCTTAAATACCCGCTGCAGACAAGTGAACCTCTGCGCCTGCCTTGTGTTTGATGTGCTGAGCATAAATATTCAGCTCAGTCTCTCAAGAAAACACGAGGTTTTACACAAGAACAACTATCCCAGATGAGCAGGATTTATAGCTCCAAAATGGTCTGGTTTCATAATTTGCAAAAGCTTTAACCTTTCAAGCATTTCCAAACCTATTTTAGCATGCAGGGAGTAGTGATGCAGAGACATTAACATTAAAACTTTGTGCGTCTCCAGTGAATATTCTTACAACAAGAAGCATAACACATCCTCTTTCTTATTTCATTTTCTGGTATTTCAATGCTGTTTGCTTGTCTGAAAGAAAAAAAGAATATATTCTTATAAAATTAACAAATATTGCAAAGCTTTAGATACCAATTAGGATGAATAATTTAACGTGTACATATCGGCATATGAGGATTCTGTGCTTCATCTGCCTGCTCACCAGCTCATGGTGGAAACCTGGGGCAGATTTGCTGAAGCAGTTCATGTTTACTTGAAGGTCATTTACATGAATTTTCAGGTTTCCTTTCAGTCTTCAGGTGATCCCATTAGTGACTGCAAAAAATAAACAAACAAGCAAACAAATGGAAGCAAAAGCAGATTGACTCAGTGCTGTGGCAGTCCTGGGTAACCCGCTGTCCCAGCCCCAGCTCTGCCAGCGTGCACACCAGGCACTTATCTCGCCTTCCATCCTTCAAAGCTGATGACAGCCCAAATGCCGAGCTCCCCCCTAGAGTGCTTCACATCTGGGAATCGTGGGGCTGTGGGGCATCTCCTGCCACCTCTGCCAAAGGACCATGAAACAGGATGGCCTCCGCCTTGGCTGTCGTTCCTCTTTGTGCAGTGTTGCGTAGGGAGGGACCATACATGAAACCTAGAGAACCAGATTGGGAAAATGTCCCTCTGAATATGTAAAAAATTATAATGTCTTTCTTTAACAAAGAGGCAGCTCCAAAACTCCTACCTCCCAGCATGGTGTGGACATCTTGCTGCCTGCCTTTAGCTTGTCTGCAGCTCTGACGGCTGAACGCTGGGACTGGAGTGCAGGGACTGTGCTTGTAGCAGTGCTCAGCTCTTAACTGCATTGCTCTTTTTGAAAACAATCTATCTTCAGATTTGGGAAAGGAAGTCTGGTATGAAAACTGCGAGATGGCACGCATCTGCTGTGCTTGGGAATGATCTATATCTGTCATCGTCACCCTGATGGAACCAATTGTCCCGGCACGTGTTGACAGCTGCGGGCAGGAGAACAGACCCAGCTTCATGCAGGTGTGTCCCGATGTTGCCAGCTGATGTGCAGGATTTTCAGCAGTGTTGTGCTTCCCGTGTCCTTTTTTGACAACCGAAGTGCTCCAGCAGTACAAAGCCATGCACAGGGCAGCGCTTGCTGCTGGGGTCTCCAGGCACAGGGGAGGCGGGAGCGACCTCTGCAAGCGCCTGCCTTGGGGAGGCAGCTGAGCTGGGACAGTCCTGCAGCGCAGGCCTGGGGACAGCTGTGTTCTTCCCACTGGGGTGTCTCTAAAAATGCATCTTAAACACGTCCCTTGCCTGGATCCAGACAGCGCTGGACAACAGGTCACCTTGCAGTACAAGAGAACCGACTGGAGGAGCAATTCGAACGTTGCGCCGGGTCATCTCCAAATTTCTGCAGTCTCTCCTGGCTGGGAGCAGAACGCTGCATGGCCCCTCTGCCCCATGACCCCACTTCTTACGACTCTGGCTCATCTTGATGAAATCTACCAGCTGGCAAAGCCTGCTTGTGAAAGGTTTTTCTCATCTGATTAGAAGACGTCAATGACATTTTGGAGTGGATTGTTGAACGAGTGTCATAGGGTGAGCCAACAGACGCCAGTGTTACTCCTCTGAATGTATCCCAGCTCTGTGGCCAAAGCAGGGAACTGGTTATTGTCGTTGGCACGAGGAGCTGATTTCTTAGAAATCCAACACTCTGCAGCCATTGTCGTGCTTCAGAAACAGAAGATGGGAAGCGTGGGCGATGCAATGTCTGCAGGCTGTTACTTCTTTCAACCTCTAGAAGAGTCTTCCTGTGTCTCTACGATTTGTGTGCTCAAGCTCACCCAAGGGACATGGCGAGAACAAAGTCTAACCAAACCAGCAAACTCCAGCACTGCCAGCTGAGCATGTCTTCAGACTCCCCATGGCAGACCTGGCTACCCAGACACGTTAGTGACAGCTGCCTGTCATCTCACAATAGCCTGGTAACACCAGAACTGTTCCATAATTAAAAATAGCACGGAGACAGCCTTCTTCTTGCACTGTTCTTCGGTTATCATCTTCCATGCAGCAACCCATGACACATTTGGAGATAATAATCAAAGATGCTAGGTTTTATTGCCCTATCAAGGGTGAGTTTTTCAGCCTTCCTCTTTAGAGCTAAACCAGAGCTTACAGGGTTGCTGTTCCACAAAGGGGCGTTGGGCAATGAGTCTGTTTGGTTGTGCATAGATTAGAGTGTTTGAGGAGACTATGAATAGTTTTGATGATGATTCTGATTGGAGGTTTGCTTCCAACACCAGCACAGAGAGAACAGTGGTACTGTACCCACCTAGCTCTGGCAGAAAGCCTGTCAGCCAGAATCATGCTTGGAAACACAGCAACAGAAATCTGCAAGAAAATCTCACTGCCATGGCAGCAGGACACCTTACACCACCATGGCTGCTGCTGAAGGGCAGCAGGAGACAAGGCACCTGGGGAGATTCCAGCAGGATCTCTGGAAGGATGCTCTGCAGTCCCTGGCTTCAGAAGGGAGGTGAGGTGCTGGACACGCTGCCAGCACCTCTCGTCTCTTACTGGGGGAGCTTGTGGCGTGTTGCAATCAAGTGTCTCCATCAGCTACTCTGCACGATCTTCACGTCCTTGCAGTGACAATCAGCGGGACAAGAGTCCAGTCATCAGGGTCCTGGAGCAACACTGAATATTCAGCGCTGTAGTAATTATCCTGCTGGCTCACTTCACTGGCCCAGTCAAACGTCAGAGGTGCCTTCTGTCAAAGTTGAGCGATTGAAGTGATTTCTAAGGACAACTAGGATAAGCTGAGCGGGTAAGAAACTGCTCACTGACATGATCCACCATGCAAAGGCAGTGTGGGAGCCTCCACCGCTGCAGGGTCTGGAACAGAAGGGAGCAGCTCTAGCAGAGGAATTCTGAAGCTGCCCGAGATGATGAGCAGGGTGAGATGAGTGCTGCGCCACAGAAGGTGCTCAGAGGAAATGGGGCATGGTGAGTACAGGAAGCAACACCTGTGCCACCTGTAACCACTAATTACTGTGCAAATTGGACTAATTTCTCAGCTCCTGCCAACTAGAATCTTCATCTTTGTGCACTGCATTGAAAGAAAATTCCATCACCTTGTAATCCTCACAAGAGAAACTCGTTCTTCTTTGAACAGTACCCCCTCGGCCAGTGGAGAATGACCTGCCTGTCCTGATACAGAATGCCAGACATGTAGAATTACTTTTTAAGAGCCTGTCTGCGGTGGGCTTGTAACTTACTTAGCATTTGCCCTTAATCGGTTTCCTTTTTACCCCACCTTTGTTTTGATGATCAGAACGCTTGAATCCTTGGAGATGAAGTGAAGTCACTTGTTCATCTTTCTTTTCTTTTTCAAGAAGCACAGAGGTGTAGTATTATCCCCTGTTCTGCCTGCTCAGCCTTGGGATCTTGGAGAAACACTGTAGGTACAAGTTTGCTTGGGGCTGTTGAAGAAAACGAATTTTTTAGGGAATTTCCTGTAACTTTTTAAGCACTGCCATACCATTGCAGGCCAGAGGTCTTAAGAAACTCCTCTTTTCAGGCAGTGGATGCTCAATGTGCACCTGATGCAGAGATGCTGCCATGAGGTCGATGGCAGGGTGCTCGTCTGTCAGTGTGAGACAGCAGGGCTGCCCTCTGCTCTGCTGAATTACTGACGAAACTGAGAAGAGGTGAGTCCTTGTTACCAAGAAGCAACTACTTGTCTCTCACATGGACTAATTAAGAAGTAAAAATGAGTGATTCTGAAAGAGCTGCAAAATGCAGAGAGGTCTGAAAAATCTGCATTTCGGAAGAAAGGCGAAGTGACTGCCTGCTGCAGTGCCATGGGGAGGGCTGCAAACTGCAGCGCGATGGGGAGGGATGCACGCTGCGCCATGGGGAGGGTTGCACGCTGCAGCGCGGGGAGGGTTGCACACTGCAGTGCCATGGGGAGGATTCCACGCTGCAGTGCCATGGGGAGGGCTGCACGCTGCAGCACCAGGGGGGGTTGCAGGCTGCAGTGCCATGGGGAGGATTGCACGCTGCAGCGCCATGGGAAGGGCTGCACGCTGCAGCACCATGGGGAGGGTTGTACGCTGCAGTGCCATGGGGAGGGCTGCACACTGCAGAGCCATGGGGAGGGATGCA
>NW_010114962.1:52171-82508 GCF_000699245.1 Pterocles gutturalis | reverse complement strand
CACGCTGCAGTGCCATGGGGAGGGCTGCACGCTGCAGCACCATGGGGAGGGTTGCATGCTGCAGCACCATGGGGAGGGTTGCACATTGCACCACCATGGGGAGGGCTGCACGCTGCAGCACCATGGGGAGGGTTGCATGGTAACCCTGTGCAAGCTTCGGTACAGGCTGCAGCCCGCGAGCAGCCACAGAGAGTTTAACAGACAAAAAGCACGGAGCTGGAAGAGCGCTAGATAAAGTACAAGCACTCTTAGTCTGGTCTTCACCCTGAGATGTGAGCGAATTCTTATAATCTGAGTTTTTTAGTGTAAGGCTTGTCATTTGGAGACGCAGCGTGTCTGGTCTCAGCCAGGTTCTCTGGATGTGGGGGAGGAGGGTCTGCGGGAGATTTTCTGTACTGCCTCCAACCAGATGAACTGGAAAAAACATCCGAAAAATTCAGTGTCCAGTTCAGTGGGGACAGACGGAAAGTTCCTTGTTTTGGTGGAAGTGGGATAGAACAGAATAGGAAATAGTCTCCTGAAGAGCCGGGCTGGTGGATGACTGGCTCAGGAGCAGCTCCCAGAAAAGGATCCAGGGGCTCATACGGATTGTGAGGTGGTCAGAATTCAACAACATCCACTTGGGGTGAGACAGCCAGCGTGTGGGCCCCTCTGAAGAGAAGCACAGGCTGCAAGCTGGGGGAAACCTCCACCCCAGCCCCTCGCTGCTGGCCCAGCCACACCAGAGCCGGGTCCAGGCTGGGACCAGGGTGGGGAGAGCTGGAGCAACAGGGGGTGCAGAACCCAGAGCCTGGGGGAAACACTGGTGTGTAAAATGTTTGGTCACGGGGGAATGGAAAAGATGCCGTCAGCTGAAATGCATCTAATGCTCTTTGAAAACCCAGGTGTACACCAGCCAAGTCTCTGTTTCAAATGCTTCATGTCCACTTAGGAGTATTTTAGTCCATAATCATGGAACAAATAACGAGAACTCTGCAGTGCCAGTGGCCAGCTCTGCAGGAGTGCGTTGCAGCCATCAGCACAGCAGCCCACGGCAAAGCTCCAAGACAGTCTTGAGCTCTTGATCTTGAGCTCAGTTTGGGGGGAAGGTCACTGTGGCAAGTGAAATAAGGAGTTAAACTAAACCCCAGGCTGCTCAGGACCCGTGAGGAAATTCTGCGTCTCTGGCTGAAAATCAAATAACCTGCTTCTCAGAAACACGTTGCTTCAGTGTTTCTACATGGGTCTAAGTGGCACTGCTTTCGCTGTTTAATAAGTCTCTCTAGAAAATGTCACTCACTATAAAATTACATATTTTGAATAAAAGCTGAAGTCTCAGCATGCATAATATATTCTTGTGTCTGGGCCCATGGCCTTTTATCCCAAATGGGAAATAAAACAATTGCTGAAGAGAAATTTCTCGAGTGTTCTGAAATTCTCAGCTGCCACCACCCACCACATCGCAGGCTGCCGAATTTCAGCTCTTTCCGTCAAACACACAGAGTGTATAAATATGCCTGTACATACATACGTATATATCAGCACCAGGGATCCGCACATTGCACATCACAGTCGGTCTGGTCTCCAGCAGCGCTGATGACACAACGAGCCCCCCTAAAATCTAACGGTGCTCTCCTGGGGCCGGGGCTGGGAGCAGAGCCCCGAGCCCCCCTCCCCGCGGGAGCCGGCGGGATGCCCAGAGGGATGCTCGCTTCATCTTGGGCGGCGTTGGAATCGCAGCGTCTGGCTTAGGCAAACTCTGCAAACTGTTGACACCTTCTGAAGCATTTTGTCTGGAGAAAACATTGTGTTTTGTTTTCTTTGTGATCCGTTTAATGATGAAGGAACCCAAACAGGTGGTTTTCAAAGCTTTCAGAGGCAAGACGCATATGTCTCACTGTCACAACAGTTTGTCTCATTACGTGGGATAAAATTCAAGAAGGTTGATATATTGCTCACAAAGGCAACAACAACAGCATCAAGCGGTGCAGTCCTGTTTGTCCTGTAGCTGCGTTATAGCTTGAGGAATTTGGTTGCCTGAATCTCTGTAAGTTCAACTGAGGCCAACAGAATAATAATGTTAATTATTTTATTGTAAGAGAAACAATATCTCTGTGCCTTTTTGGTATCTTTTTGTTGTTTTATAGCCTTAAGCATCTGTTTACTAATGCTTTGTGCTTTACCAGGTTGAAAACATAATGCTCCTTTTTTCTTTGTTTACTTTAGCTTTTTCTGTTTGCTTTTTGATCACTCTGATTTTTTTTTCCTTTTACCCTGAGGTTCTTCAATACTTTAAATCACATATATCGCCTGGATTATCACTTGTATCATCTGAATATCTTTGCAAAATTCAGCTTTATCTGAAAACAGCAACAAATGAATTATCCATGGTTTTTAAGGAGTTCTGCCTTTGCTGAATCATAGACCTTTAGAGCCTGCTCTCAGGGGCACCACTGACACCTGCCCGAAACCCAGGGCTTGCAAACATGTTTTTCCAGGTGCATTTATCCGCAGGAGAGGCTGCAGGAGCAAGTCACGGTGGGGCGAGTGCCTGCCTGCCCTGGTCCCTGCGGGCAGGAGATGGATGGTGCGGTGGCTCTCCTTGAGGCAGGAGACGACGCAAATTGGGCTCATCCCGTGAGGCACGGCTCAGCACACAGCCAGGTCATGGTGCAGCATCCCTGCACCTCGGTGCAGAGGGTGGGAGCTGGGGAGCATCGCCTCCTGCCCATGCGTCCCGCGGGACCCATGCCTGCTGCACACCCGCCACAGACTGCCGGGTACCTGCCAGTGCTGTCTGAAAATGCCAAAGCTGGTCTCCGGGGGTCAGATAACTCCCAAACACAGAGGTAAGTCAGTGTAGTACTGAGACACGCATCAGAGAGACTGGCATATCCCCTACAAAGTACTTTACAAGCCCCCAGCTGTACGGTGCTAAAACAAGCAGCATGTTAGGCAGGCGTGTGTTCAAGGAGCTTCTGGAGTACAACCAGAACCCATCTAGCCTAACGCTGCAAAGCAAATGCTGGATGCAAGTGGGTTTTTCCCTTCTCTACTCTGTGAATACCCTAAAACCTTATTTACAAGAAAACTAAAATAAACCATGTTGTGTCAGCACTCAAAGCTGCTCGTTGTGCGCAGCGTGGGGTATGGCGCGTCCTGCTCAGTGCTCCCTTGGTACATACGCTGTGTGCATCCCAGCATCACCAGGTGAGTGCTCCCATTGATGTGGAAACACACCGCTCTGATCCAGAAGCAGTTACGTTGCTGTGGTTAATGTTATTTTTCTTTCCCAGCAGGCACAGGTGATTCCTTCCCGTGACTCTGGGTGGAGAACGAAAGTGCAACTTCTGTGACAGCTGGGGTGAAAAGCCAGAGGGCAATCCTACGCTCTGGCTGTCGTGGTGATTTGAAGCCTCGCTGCAAGTTCAGAGCTGTTACTCAAGCATAAGCACAACGGAATGATTGAAATTCATTAAGTGACAGTAACAGAGCTATTGCAAAGGCAGCCAGCTTGACTGACCCTCGGCCCATCCATAATATCCCATAATATTGTCGGGGAAGCCGGCCTGATGAGCTGCTCCCGCAGCCCAAGGAGAACAGCGGGCAGTGGAAGGCTCCGCAGGTAGACTACGAGGGGTCCAGCTCTGCTGCAAGTGATTGTGTTCTCATTCCTCTGGGGCTATAATAAAGAGAAGCTCCGGTGATGACAATTCTGCAAGCATTGTGCTGAGGATCCAGCTGGCGCAGTCTGTAAAAGAGGGTTAACTCACTGTCTGCCAGGAGCAGGCTGTGGTGACTGTCCTGTCCATCTTCTAAGGGATGCTGTGCTCCACCCCGGACAGAGTCCTGCAGCTGCACAGGGACGGGTGGGGAAATACTGCTTGTGAGAACCTGTCCCTGGGAACGTGCCTTTTGTGAGAGCAATGAAAAGCTGTCTGGCAGGATGCTCGCTGTGCCTGCAATCTGCACGTGAAAGGCAGGTTTGCACATATCTGAGAATGCCCAAAACTTGTTAAGTTTGGAGAACCCAGCTGAGCCGTGTTAGGTGCTGCTGCTGCCGGAGCAGTGCAGCTCAGTCGGGGGCTGGGTGAGAGGGGGCTGGAAATCTTAAAAAGGCAACTGAGGGGTTTCAGAAGTGCCCTCCACCCCAGCCTGTGCCCAGCACCCCCCCAGCCCAGCATCACTGCCGGAGGGCATTTGGAAAGGTTCTCACTGGAAACCAACCCAGACTGAAGCAGCATCACCAGTGCAGAGCTGGTGCACTCTCATCCGGGCCTCTTACCCCCTCCTTACCTCCTTACCCTTTTGTTTGGCCAACCCAGGTTCCAGCTCTGTGAACAGGTGAGGGTTTCCATGTCTGAGATCTTAGGTTTTGGGAACCTGGCTGCTGCCAGCCTTCCCGCCTTTTCTTTTTTTCCCCCCATCTTTGTATTGCAAATGTGAATTGGGGTATAGTTTACCAAGATAGATTAAAAACAAAACAAAACAAAACAAAACCCAAAACAAATATCAACAGCAAAAGCAAATAAACAAACATGAAAATGAGGCAACCCCCATACCTTTTATCAGATCAGCTCTTAATTGCAGTACTTAGACATGATTAACAGGTGTCTTGATTACCCTGCCAGAAATAAATCCTGCTTTGCAGAGAGGCTTATATTTCAAGGAGAGGAGAGGGAGCTGGGGAGCTGCCGCAGGGCATTCACGCTGGAGCCAAGGGCCAGGGGGGTGGCTCAGACCCAAAGCAGCAGTCCCATGTCCCTGGTTTTGCCTCTTGGCCGGACCACAGTGGGTCGGGAGGATGATGTGTGCCATGCAGGGGAATGGGCACAGCATCACCCCAGTGATCCCCAGTTTCTTGATGCCCAGAGGTCGGGTGTGTTTAATACTGGTGTAAAGCCCTTTCAGGAACATCACCAGGAGAATCGCTGGTAACGAGATTACAGCAGCACTGAGTCTTTGTCCTCCACTACAGGACATGAGGCAGTAAGGTCATTAGTGCAGAAAGGTGTTTTCGTTAATTAAGTAAAGAGATCCAAGCAGAAAGCCTCTGATCCTGCAGTGTGATTCCAGAGGATTGCTGGAACAGGGAGGAACTGGGAGCAGACCCGTGTCCTACAGCAAAGCATAACCCAGGACAATTGGAGAGCGTGCTGTCCCGTGCAGACATCAGGGACCGCAGTCAGGGTGGGGAGCGAGGGTTCACTCTGTAAGATTCAGGGATGTATTCTCTGCTGTGGAGATGGTGAGGTAGGAGGGAATGGAGATTTTCTGCTCTAGAGGCTTCCCGTGCTGCCCTCACGGTTCTGCTAACAGAGAGGGCGTTTGGGCTGGGCACCGCTGGAGAGCGAACTCCAGCACCACATCCATTTTCTTTTCCAGGGCAGGGGATGGGAGGTGGGTTTTTTCTGCATAAAGCTGAAAGGTCTGGATTTTGTTCTACAAGAAGGGAAGACAGAGGACACTCAACAGCCAGCACTCCAGGACAGTCTGTCCCCCATGGGCAGAGTGCTTGGCTGTGATAAGGAGACCCCAACCCAAATCCGTGCTTTGAGCCAGGCAGAGTCCTCACCATCGGCCTTGCTCGGTGGAGCTTTGCTCACCTGCTAGGTGAGGCTTCTTTGCGGGTGGGGAAAAAAAAGTGTCATGAAAATGAATACTTTTTCTTGGAAAATACTTTGTTGCCATGAATTTTCACTTCCAAAAAAAAAAAAAAATCCCTCCCAAAACCCCAACAAACTTCTAATCTTAATAGTTATTTTGAAAGAAAATTATTTTGTTTCTCCCAGTGGAAGAATCTCAAAATACCAAACTCTGATGATGTGGGAAACTGCGAGGGGACACTTTGAAAAACATACCCAGACTCTCAGAATCCATATGGTGCCTTTCCAACCCAAAGAGAGCTGGATGGGGAAAGCGCCCATCCAAGGGATGTGCAGCCGTGGCCATGCTGCAGGTCCCTGGTTGGTGCTGCGGAGTGATGCTTGCAGGGGCTGGTGCTGCGGTGCTGTGGAGCAATGCTTGCAGGGGTCGGTGCTGCGGTGCTGCTCAGTGATGCTCACAGGTGCTGGTGCTGCAGTGCTGCGGTGCTGCTCAGCAATGCTCGCAGGGGCTGGTGCTGCGGTGCTGTGGTGTGATGCTCGCAGGGGCTGGTGCTGCGGTGCTGCTCAGTGATGCTCACAGGGGCTGGTGCTGCAGTGCTGCTCAGCGATGCCCGCAGGTGCTGGTGCTGTGGTGCTGCTCATCAATGCTTGCAGGGGCTGGTGCTGAGGTGCTGCGGGGTGATGCTCGCAGGTGCAAGTGCAGGCTGTGGTGCCGGCAGCGGAGCAGATGGTTCTGCACACTGCAGAGAGCAGGAGGCTGCTCCGGGACGGGCAGTGGCTGCCCAGGTTTGTGCCATCATGCCCCCCCAGCCACAGCAGGAAGCAGATGTGCTGGACACCCTCCGATGAGTGCTTCACCTCCAGTGACCTCCTCTGACTTGCACTGAGTTTTGCTGGGGAATACAAAGAAACAGGGTCTTTGCCAGAAACTTTGCAGCATGAATTCTGCTATGAAAATACACATATGCATGAAAACGTGAAGGACATCTCCTTGGGCTATGGTCTGCTGGTGTCTTTTCGTGTAGGAGGCGTGATTACAAGCCAACAGGGCTGCATCGCATCCCTTGGCTCATTGCAATCACGGTTTGTCCAGGCAAGCCCTTCACAATGCAGGAAGAGCCTGAAAAGCTGTCCTGGACCCTCAGCCAACACATCTGCCACTGATGTAAAATGTAGAGAACATGTTGCAGTCTATGGTTTTTTTTTTTTTTTTCTGAAAATTGATAATGAAAAAAATATTTATTTTCTAGAGTCTCATGGCAATTTGAAACTCTAATCCTGTTACTTACTTATCCTTCTGTCCTCTGTTTTAGAACTGCACTTTGTGGTTTGTCATTCACAGCTGCGGTTCCGGAGCCAGTGGTGCCTCTGCTCTGGGGATGGCTCTGGGGATGGCTCCCTGGCAGGAAGGGAGCTGGTGACCATCCCCTGCCCCTCATCAGCCACTCCACCTAGCAGAGCATGCTGCTGAAGACCTCACCACTTGCAGGACTTTTTTTTTTGCTGGTCTCAGCAAATAGGGAATCCCAGGAGCCTTTGGGCAGAGGTGGGGAGTGAGCTGGGGACCAGAGAGCTGCTGCTCAGCTTGTGCTTTTCCCTCTGCTTCCTTCATCCTGTAAAGGCTGCCTTGGGATTACCCCAGCTCGTTAGGAACCACTCTCATTAACCCACATTCTCTTTTTGTGTTTCCCACGAACAGGACCTGGTTTACACTCAGAAGGTTTTCTGGTGGGTCTGTCCCACGTCCCCAGCGCATGGCTGCCCGCAGACCCTTTGGTGTGAGGGGAACAGTTCTCTCCTCCCGAAATCTGTGTTGCTTTTCCTGAAGTCAGGTTTAATTCTCATCATAACCACGCTTTCCCCCATTTGCAATTAAAGCACAGTAATCCTGTCTCTGCTCACCTCGTTAAGCGGTCAGATACGTCGCCTGGGCTTCATCCAAAGATTAATGGATTTACAGATCACACAGCCAGCAGGACCGGCGCTCCCTTCTTCCTAACAGGGGCCTCGAGACCTCCTCCAGCGAACTCTGGGCTGAACTGGAGCACTGCTGAACAGCAACAGCAAAATCAGTCTGATCCTGATTATAAAATTCCCAGGTCCCCAGTAAGCTTGTTGATCCTGAGTTGCCATGCTGTAAAGGAGGATGCCCGGCCCCTCGCTGTCAGTGCTCAGCTCCCCGTGCTGCCCTCCAGCCCCTGCTGAGCAGAACATCCCCCTCCCCACATTCTGCCTCCTCGTGGGTGTCCCCTGACTGTCCAGTCTCCCCCTACTCTCCCATCAACACTCCTACTGGGACGGGGGCCTTGTGCCTGACGCCGGTTTTTGGCACTTTCATCCTTCCTGGGCTCCTGCACCCCTCCAGGACAGGGGTTGGGGGCTCTGCTGCAGCCCCCCCCAGGACCCGGGATGCTGGTGAGACCTCTCTGCTGTCTCAGGGTGTCCAAGCATGAGGCTCCTTTGTCCTTGGTGCCAGTGCTGGGGGCTCCATTTAGTTATTTACCAGCACGAACCTGCATCCCGTGTTAGCGATGCCGGTTCCGAATTCAGACCCTGCAGATGGGTTAGCTTCTTCTCAGACACGAGACTGCACGCGGACATGTTGAAACGATGGGCTGGCCGTGCAGGCAGCAGACCCCGGTCACCTGTGGACAACACACAGCCACGGTGTCACCGTCCTACGGGACAGGTAATGCCGTGACACACAGTGTTATTAATTAAAACAGATCAACGTGTCACATAGTCAGTGTCTGGTTAAAAGGTTTCAAAACACCGCTGCAAGTAGTGAGTGCGCCCCGGCCACTCGCCCACCCGCAGGGACAGCTGCAGGACATGGGGACACTGGCCCGGATGGTGGATGCTGCTGAAGGTGCCTTGAGCACCCTGTGGGACTTTTAAAACAGGAATCTTGTCCAAAAAGGAGATAATTAGTTTTGCAAACCAGCACTAACTGTATTTTATTCCTTTAGCTCTCTCTTGATTAACTTCCACAACAGCTGTTCTGCTGTTTTTTCTGGCATTGATGTTGAACCGACAAGTCTATAATTACCTGGGCCATCTTGCTTATTCTGTTTCATAATATGGATATATTTCCTTTCTTCTCACTTTGTGCCAGATATTCGCAATGAGATTGAGAGGCAGCTCTTAAAAAAACCTCTGAATGTTACATTTTGTATATATATGTATATATATCTTTTTCCATGCTAGGCGCAGCATAGCTTGATTTTAGAGAGCTGTCATATAAAGCAATTATAAAACATGATGGTAAGTTAATAGTGGCAGGATGAGACTTCCAGTGCACACCATTCTTACCAGACCTCCCCTTTGCTGTACATCTTCTGCCTTGCTATAGCTTCTAATGCCTAACGATGCTTTGGTGGCCTGTGCCAGAAATCTGTTAATATGCCTTCTAGTGTTTTGTTTGTGATTATTCGTTAGGGCACGTCCCCAGATACCTTCCACATTCTCCTGTTTCCCTGTTCGGAAGGCCTGTGTTTATCCAGCGTGTTTGTAACATCCACGTCCTGGGAAGTGTCTTCCAGAGCCAGCATGGCCAAACATGGGATTTCTGCTCAGAAGTCTGCAGGTTTACTTTGCTTGTGTGTTACCCGAGCTCACGCTGCTGCTGATGCATAAGCAATCAAACTCATCTTTTCTGTCTGATGTTCGGTTGAAGTTATTGTGTCACATTTTGTGTCAATGCCTCCCCTTTGCCTCTTTTCTTTCCAAGCCCCGTGTCTTTCCCCTTTCCTTTCCTACCCCGTGCCCCGACCTGCCCCTCGCAGCTTGGCTCCTTGCTCTGGGCACGGTGCTGCTCCAGCTCCTGCTCCGGCTCCTGGCTGGAGGTTTTCCCCAGCTCTGTGGTGGACAGACCAGCCACCTGCCTGGCCAGGGTTCCTGCTCACACCCTTGTGTAAGACGTGTCGCTGTGTTTCTGCCAGGTCTGACACAAATCTCCTGGAGAGGGGCAGCGGGGCAGTTCAGGAGCGGCGTAAGCCATCCCGCTGCTCCTGGTCCAAGTTATTAACCGAGGGACTGCGAGACATTGAAAATCTCTGTGGCAGTCTCAGGCACAGGGAGCAGGTGCAGGGCTGCTCATGCTGCCCGGATATTTGACAGTTCTGACTTGGGAGCACTTAACTGCACATCCTCGACATGTGTTTAACGTTGCCTTTGTCGATCGAATGTATGTGAACTTTTAAGGAGTTAATTGCTTTTCACACTTCTGCTAGTAGCTCTCTCCTTGATCTAATAGAAAACTGAACTTAATTGGGCTTGTTCCAGGGAGATTAAAAAGCTCCCTTCCACCCGCAGTATCTATGATTTAAGGCACTGTGCACGTGACTCTCTTTTTGACGTGTTCAAACAGCAAACTACACCGGTGCCCGCTTTTCTCCAGTGGCACCCACACGGCTGCAGTGCAGGGACTGGGCAACCAACCGTGCTGATTGCTGAGCAAAAACCACACATTTGTAAGTGACCTTTGATGTTTTGTGATGTGAAGTTCAGGAGTCCAGTGGCATACACACATCCGACTCCACTTCTGGGCGTGCATTGAAGATGATTTCATGCTCAGAGTCACGCTCAGAGTCACGCTCTGGGCAGCCTTGGTAATAAGCAGAGGGGGCTCTGGGTTTAATTACACACCCATCAAACAGCAAACGCACTTCAGGTGTGCTCACTTTATCTACATCTTGCTGAGAGTTAGTACAAAATATCTTAAAGAACAGAAACTTTTTGAAGAGAACGTCTCTAAGTGCTCTTACATCACTAAAGATAAAAATCAGTATTTATTCTGTGTTTAGTGTGTCTGCAAGTAAATGTAGCTCCCAACCGTGTCACTCCAGGACCATCTGACTAAGCAGATGTCCATCCCAGTTCCCTGTGTGTGGGATTTCCACCTGAAGCGTGAGAAGTTGAGGACACTCAGGCCATAGTGTCAGTTTGAAACCTCAGCCTGCCCCGCAGAGCTCTGTGAGTTACTCGAGGAGAGACCGAGGGCTGCGCAGCGCTCCCTCACGTTCTCCTGCAAGGCGGGGAGGCAGAAGGCTCCCAGAGCTTCCCCTGGCTGCTAATTGAAACCCAGAGGATTTAGAAAAAATGCGGAGAACAGAAAAGATAAAAGAGGAGCCCAAATGAAGCTCTCCAGTGTGTTTTAAAGAAACACTTTTTAATGGAGATTTAAATAACAAAAAATTCTCTGTAAACAGCCTTTGTACTGAACCATTCATGAGGTAAAAGAATGCAAATACCTTGTTTGCCCCTTTCTGCTGGACAAAGGCAGCACCATTTGCAGTTCTTACCCACTTTGGAAGGACCCCGGTGAAATACATTCTCCTCTGTAAGGACAAAGTCCCGTAGTGCTGGCGCCTTCACATCCACCACTCCTCCTCAGGGTTTTCTTTCCACTGCTAATTTCAGAGTGGGATAGAAGAGGTTAAGTTCTACCCAGAATGAAAAGCGCCATTGAAACTAGCAATGATTTCCATCTAGCCATGAGAAAGGGAATATTTAAACCAGGAGTGAGAATACTCAGGATGTGGCTGTTTGGAAGGTGTGCAGTAGAAAGTCCAGGAGAGCTGTGCCAATTTTTGCTTTAATTGCATCTGAGAAGTGCACCACACTGAGTGCTATTGCAAAAGCCAGCCTGCTTCTAGATCTTTCTGTTTTCTTGAAAGAGCATGATTTCTTCCTCCCTTCTCCATCTCCCTGAAAGAAAATGATGGACCCCCTGCAAACCTACGGCTAGTGCCCGGCTGTCCCAGATTGACGCCAAAACCCGAGGAGCACTGACAGGCTTCTATTACCTGCTAAATGCTGGTCCGTTTCAGGGAGCAATACATGTTCCTATTTTAATGCCCCTGCAGTACTTCGTTCTCCTGAAATCAGCCAGATCTTTCCTTGCACTGCCCAAAATTTTTATTTGTTGTTCAAAAATTTTATTAATTATTCAGCTGTGTGCAGCCTGCCTGCTGTGAGCCCCTGGCTGCAGCCCCCTTCCCACCGAGGACAGGCATCCCATGGCCGGAAAGAGCATCCAGAGACCATCGGGACGGTGAGGAGCTGCTGCAAGAGACTCGCCAGGAGCAGCCCCTGTGCCCTGCCCGTACTCCTGCCTGTACCCCTGCCTGTACCCCTGCCCATGCCTACCTCCATCACTGTGAGCTGGCTGCGGGACCCTGCCACCAGCATCCCCATGAGCAGCCTGTCTGCAGTGGCCAACGTCTATGCTGTGATTTTGCAGGAAGTGAATTCTCCCGTCTGGAGGAGAGCTGTGTGACAGCAACCCTCGGCTGTCTCCAGGTGCACACATTTCTTGTGGCGAAACTAAGCGGGATGATTTGCTGCTTATAATGTCTTTTTCTTTTGCGTTTCAAAGGCAACAAACAAAGGAAAAGCACCCAAAAGACAGGAGATTAAATTGGTATTTAAGACCTTCATACTGAAAACCGAAATACACCACATTTCAGGTGATATTTTTATTTATCATTAGTGGGTTGTTTGTGTTTACTATGAACTCTAAAAATAGAAGAATGGTAAGAATCAACCCTGGAAAAAAGCCCTGTTCTTCCTGTTACTGAGGATTCCTCTACACACATCTAGTTCAGGGTAATATGATTTAATGACAAATTAAAAATAAATTCAGATATTCCCTCATTAATTTTTTTACTAAAATGATCAGCAGATTGATAATTTGCTTGCATAATTATGAGGACAGTTTCTAAAATGAATCCCAAAGAGGCGTGCAGCGATGGAGGATTTTGCATATCAAGGTACTACTGATGAAATGCAGGTTATGCATACAGAGCTTTCCAATACGGATAAATGTATTCCCAACATCCGATGGCTTTTGTGCAAGCAGTGCAAACTGCTTTTGTGAATGGACTCTGTGGGGTCTGTGCCTGTGAATCGTACCTCTCCTCTGCTCCTCTCTCCTGGTGCCTGGCAGCTCTCTCCAAATAAAGCGAGGGAGGTCTCTGCCTGTCTGGGGCGTGATGCTCAGAATTGCTTTTCACTTTTGCTCCTGCACGCATATTTCTGGGTGAACATAAACCAATCTTCATTTACATTTTATTTCTTACCTTCTCCACCTCAGAAAACTGCAGAGAAGCTGCCTTTGCCTTCCCTGGGTCACCTTCCTCCAGCAGTGTGTCTGGTGGGTCTCTGGCTGGGGGCGATGCCTCCTCCTCCTCTTCCTCCTCGGTGTGCTGTGGTCTCCTCGGCTGGTCCGGGGTCCCCATCACACTGCATAGCTCACTCTGGTGTCTCAGTTTCTTTCTGGAGTTGGCTCATCCTCATATTTTGTTGCCCTCCTGTATGTGTATCACCTTGGCTCAATAAGTTTGCCGTAAGGTTTGGAGGCTATCATCACCTTTGTCTGTGAAGCTGGAGCTTTCCGTTTTTGTTCATCTGTGAATAAGAGAGGAACGCCTTGGAGGTCTGTTCTGCTGCGGGTCCCCTCTGGTGTTGGTATCTCGGTGCCACGCTGGGCTCCAGTTCTCCCAAATCCCACATCTGCCAACACAGATTCCTTCTGACCCCTTTGTAATAACTGATGCATAGCACCTTTCCTTAAACTTACTTATTATTTAACTTAAAACTCTCTTTTTATTTTTTCCCCCCTCATTACACTCAATCCTTCTGTAGGATTGACTTCTTGGAAGCCTTCTGGGGCCAGCCTTGGTGCTGAGCCCTTGCAACTCAGCGCAGCGCTCACAGCCTGGGATGAGCCATGGCGATATTTATTACAGGGCTATGGACAAACTCGGGAGAAAGCCTTCAGTGGACCTTCAGCCCTGTGTTCAGTGCAGAAGCAGTCAGTGCTGTTTCCAGCACACTCAGCACCCTCCAGCAGCCCCTCTCATCCTGCAGCATCAGCCTGTGCCTGGCCAGCAGCTCCCGTCCCCATGGTGTGAGGGTCACACCGGGTCTGTCCCCTGCGGTGTCTGCTGGGCACTCCCTGTATCCCTTCACTTCTGTGCTTTCTCACCCTGTTTCATGCCTGTTCTCTCCTTAACAAACATTTATGGTGCTGTCTCTCTCCCACAATTTGTCATGACTCGGCGCTCGTAGTCTTCCGTTTGATAGAGTCACCGGGGAGAGCTGGTCCGGGAGAAGACACTCCAGCCAGAAATGAATGTATGTTGGATTGAATTGATTATCCCTTAGCTATGGACAAGGACACGCTCGGGAGCAGAAAAAGAGATCTGAAGCATAGAAAGTATTTAACGAGAGAGTTTCCTGCGCTACCCCACTGCCAAGCATCGCACAGAGCAATTGCTGCTCTGATTTCATCCTGAGAGGGAGATGTGTCCCTCCTCCAAAGCCAAGGCCCGTGGTCTGAGACGGGAAAGCTGGGCTCTCCTTTCTGTCCTCCCTCTGCTAACACTCCACCAAGAAGAGAAATCTGGGCAAGAGTCACCGACGTCTTCCTGAGCGCCTGGCTGGGTGTGGTGGGTGTCCGTCTGTGCCTCTGCCTTTCACATTTGCCAAAGGAAAATAAATCTGCCTGGAGCTTGATGGCTGCAGCCGAATGAACATTTCTCTGTCCGTTCGCTGTGGGCTTCAGTTGTGGCTTGTGAACCACCAGAAATGATGCTGTTCCTACAAATGTGAGGAAACGTGCCAGAGACCCCCGTGCAAGCCCTGAGCGGTGCTAAGGACTGGGGTTTTTCACCTGGGAGGAGCTCCACCGTGGCAAGGGGCTATGCAAGCCTCTGCGATGGAAGAGGCGAGCCGCCAGTGCGGCAAGCGCAGAGCCGCCAGTGCGGCAGGTCCTGCAGCCCGCAGGAGTTCGGTGTGTGCCCAGACGGCTGCCCATGCTGGGGGACAGACCCAGCGCACCGGCTATGCTGCAGCAGGACTGGGGTTGCAGCCCCCCAGCCCCGGCAGTGGTCTGCAGAGGTTTGCTGCCCTGCAGCCAGGAGCTTGGCAAAACAGCCCCACATGAGGAAGAGCACCGGTGAAGTACCTGCCTAGTCCCACGGCACGTCCCTTCTTTACCAACAGCTGAATCGTAATTTTGGGTAAGTCTGCACACCGATTCACTCCATTGCATTGCAAACTGATGTTCTTGATGCCTTGGTCAAACACCTTCCAGGCAGTGTCCTGCAAGTGCGGGGCAGCAGCATGGGTGCCTCTGGGCTGCCCTGTCCCCCTGCTGTGGCACAGCCCCGTGCTGCCACTGAGTCTTTGCACCTGCAGCAGGTGGGTGATAAACCCTTGGATGAAATCTCAAAAGCATGCTCCTGGCTCCGTGGCTGTGCAGACAGACACAGCTGTGCGTGAAGGTTGCACAGTCCTCTCACACCCACCCTGCAGACTCGGGGTTCGCAGCTACCAAATGGACTCGTAATGAAGGGAAAAATCAATCGGCTGTGCAGCCAGCACGCCAGCAGGCAGGGCTCCCATCCCAGCGGCACCCGGCACAGAAATAGGCTGCCTGGAGGAGGTAAATCCACAGGACTCTTTGGAAGCGAATGATTGCTGCTGGCTGTGGCCGTGGAGTTTAAAGCGTGCCCCAGCACAGCTGCGTCTCCAGGCGTCTGGCAGTAGCAGGTCGCCTCCATCGCTTGGGGCGGCTGCCTCCAGCTCAGACACCGTGCGTGTGCCTCTGCAGAGCCAGCTGCAGGGGGTCTCTGCCAGGAGAACCTCGTTTCTTCTTAAATGAGCAGAAAAACCTGTTGTCATTTCCTTTGTAAACTGAGAAACTGAGGAGCAGCTCAGAAAGTGTTTGTGGCATCAGAAATATCACATCGGTGTTCCCAGGAACCCCTCAGATCCCCTGCGAGCAGCAGCTCATCTCCTCCGAGGATGGCTGCTGCAGGATGGGGACGTTCAGCAGCACTGGCGAGGGGACATGCCCCAGCACCGAGGGATGTGCCACTGGTGTGTCACTGCCGTGTGCTGCAGGACAGGCAGTTTGGGAGCCTGGGACAGTCACTGAGGTTGAAGCACACACAAGTGATCATGTTCAGGCCATTTGCAAAAATGCCAGAGGAGGTGACAGGAGGTCAGGAGCATACCCGTGTCTGCCCGTGGAGCAGCGAAGCAAACAGAGCCGATGGCCTGGGGCACGGCATCCTCCTGCGCTGGGCAGAGCTCCCCCGGGGCAGGTTTGCCGGGTGACAAGGGACTGTCCCCATTCTGTGCCACCTCCCCCAGGTCTGGGCAGGGGCAGCCAAGGGGTGTCTGGGGTCCCCTCCCCAGCTGGGGACCTGCCCCTCAGCCACTCCAGGGGGTCCCACGTGTCCCCTGGGTGCCCAGAGCCCGGAGGTGGCCACCTTGGTGATCCCTTGTCCGAGGGGATGGCAGCAGCCCCCGGCCCTGCTCCGCTCCCCGCTCACATCCCCATGCCAGCGCCTGGCCGGAGCCTGGCTGGCTCCTGCAGCTTTCCCATCTGTGGTGACACCTGAGTCACAGCCCACTGTGGGAAACATGTCACACTGCCTTTTCTGTAGTGATTCCCACTGCTGTTCTTAGCCTTTCCTTCCCTTTTTGCCTTTACAGCTCGCCTTGATGATCTTAAAGGACTTATCCAACCTAAAGGAGTCTGTGATTCCATGACTCCATGGTTCTGTGATGGGAAGGGTTTTTTATAAGCTTGCCTGGGGGTCTCTGAGTTGTGATGCTAGGAACATTTGACAATGCACACCGGCTGACAAAATGCATTTAAGCGTGTAACTGCACCGTGTCCCCAGCATCGCTGTAAATGTCAGCTGCAGTGGTAGAGCTCTGAGTCTCTCCCTTTATCACGGCGAGGAAAAATGCCTGCAATCCCAGAGGCTTCAAATCCCATCTCCTCCTGCAAGGACTCCAGCCGCTCAGTGTAATTCTCCCCTTTCTCCAGAGATGGGCAATTGCATGGTCCATTACTAAGATGCTTAAGCAAGTGTTTACAGCGAGGAAGCCCACAACACAAAACTAAAAGGTTAAAAAATAGCTGCAGGCTTTTAGTCTCCTTGTAAAGGTGATGATCACTGAGTGTTTTACCTCTGATTTATACTTTCTTTAAAGATAAGGCCATACAGACAAGGTTATAAAGCATGAAAAAGCATTTCTAAAAATCACCTATTTAAAAAGCAATGGTAAAACGTACAAGCAAGCAAACAAACCTGCATGGCTTATTACATGGCATAACTATAAAGAACAGGAGAAAATGTGGAGTAATCTATTAAAAAATATGACAAATGTTTTCAGATGGAAATAAGAGCAAAATTGCACATTTACATTTTATTAGTAGTTTTTTGTATATAAGGATAATAGGCCATTGGTGAATTATTGCAACTGTTGTATTTAATATGCATCCAAATAATCAATCAAAGGTGAGGAAAAAAAGCCACTGCTACTATAGAAAAAGTCAGAACACCCCCTCCGGGGCAGAAACATGGTATCTGTAGCTAACGACAGCTATTCTGTCAGACAAACATCTCAGACTTTCTGCAGTGTAAGTGTCACACCAATTAAGCACAGACATTCAGCTAGCAACAGGGTCAGAGATCAGCGGGCAGAAGCATCCTTTAAGGCAGATGTCGTACTAATCCCTGGGCTGGGTTCTTTGCCTCGCCTTCCCGAACGGGCCATTGCCAGCACAGTGGAAGGATCGCGCTGCAGCTGCACAGCCCGAACTGCAGCTGTGGTGTATAACTGTGATTTGCTCTTGACTTATCTTCTGTCTGCATGGGTGTCTCTCCCAGAGCGTCACCAACTCTAATTGGGTTAATTGTGTTACACCTTCATACGTTGTTCTGTAAGCCTGCATACATCATTTTTGCTTCTCTGCTGAAGCAGGGTTGGTGTTGGTCCAACAGCTTCGGCAGCAACGCACCGTCCAGGGCTGGGGGAGCTCCCTGTGCCCGGGGGTCTGCGGGGCTCAGCCTGCGGAGCGACCGGAGAGTCTGGGTCTGACCATACCAAAGGCAGGGAAGATGAGCTGGGTGATTTCACTCTTCGATTTCATTGAATCATCATAGAATCACAGAAGGGTTAGGAAAGGGACCTTAAAGCCCACCCAGTGCCACCCCCTGCCATGGGCAGGGACACCTCCCACTAGCCCAGGTTGCCCAAAGCCTCATCCAGCCTGGCCTTGAACCCCTCCAGGGATGGGGCATCCACAGCTTCTCTGGGCAACCTGCTGCTGTAAGAGCCTCCAAATATTGCCTGAGACCAGAAGTAGAGGAAAAAGTGTGAGCAGTCAAGAGACAACCCGGGGCAAGGCTGTTCCTCTTTGCCTGCCAGCTGATCTGCTCTTCACTGGCCACCCCCGGGAAGCAGCCCCCGCAGCAGCACCCTTGGCACCGACCCCTCCGTGGGCAGGGAATCCCCCTCCCCATCCTGCCCCAGGGGACACCCCGATGACTGCCCATCCCGCCCAGGACCAGAGACGCAGCACCGTTTCAGGAGTATAAACTCAAGGCTGTTAGTCATAAAAAAGATTAATTCAGAAGATGCGGGGAGGTGAGTCTATTGGTCTCAGTGGATGCGTCTGAGGATCTCTGTAAGAGCAGCACACGGGCAGGGGAGGATTCATAGCCACCAGTATAAAAAGAAGTAAAAAGCAGAAAGTCCTAATAAGGATACTCAGAAGCGCTTTTAAAGGTCGTTTACAGGCTCAGACGGCTGCGTGGGGTTTTGCAAGCCAGCAGCTCTGTGTCAGTGCTACCAGGGCAGTTAAAGCTGCTCCAGCTCACTGTACCTGACTTCATTTCATTGCTAGAAAATACCAGGAATGGGAATATTAAATTTGAAATGCAAAAGATTAACAACCAGTCCCCCTTTCAAATGCAACAAGCCAGGAATGACAGTTTCCCCCTGTTTGTGCAGCGATCAGCAGCAGAAGGAATGCCCCTGACCTCTCTTGCTGCAAATCCTTGAGACGCGTGTTCCTGGCTTCCCTGCTGCAGACACAGGTCACTGTTGCCACAGAGCGCAGAAGAAGCTCCGGCGTTGTGGAGTGAAGGTTGGCGGAGCAATCTCAGCCTAATGATTTAGGAAATGGCATTCCCAGACTGGGTGTCGGGCACGTTGAAGAGGACTTTATGGTGCCTCTGGTGACCTTTAAAGCCTTGTTTACCTGCTCCACAGAAAAGCACAGTAACCAGGCAATTTTTATTTTACTTCTGCTGTCATGATTTTATTTGCACTGCCAGTGTTGCAGGGCTGGATTTATGAGAGCAGCTTATGAAGCCTTGGACCCCTCAGCAGCATCCCGGGAGGCTGTGTGGCTGCTCCCAGCGCCGGGCAGAGGCTCCGCTGTTCCTGCAGAGATCTGACACAGCTCTCCTCCAGCCCAGCAGCAAGGCTTGAGGTCACCGGCTTTTTGAGGTCGCTAGGTCAGATACCAGCTTGGTGTCTCCTGAGACACAATTCTTTTCCAGATATACAGCTTATTTCGTCAGTTAAGTGTTTTCCTTATTTAGATCTGGTTCCGAAATGTCCTCATGCGTGAAATGTCTTTTCCCCCAGAAAGATTTGCACCAGATTAAAGAAGCCAGTGCTCTCAGTGGGCAACCAGTTCTCTTGTAGGACTTCTCCAGTGGGGCAGCCTGGACGAATGCCATCTCAGGGGACAGTCCTGTTGATCCAGACAACTTCAGCTAATATCTTGGGGCGTTGAGCTCCACGGGACAGCACCCGGGCGGGCAGGAGCCAGTTCTGCAGATGCCAAAGCACAGTGACAGCGCCCAGCAGGGTCCGCGTTTGCATCCGAGGATGCTTTGCCTATGAGTCTTATGGCTGACAAAGCACAGAAGAAACACCAGTCGGGGTGTGTTCGGTCAGCAGTGCTCTGCAAAGCCTCCGGAGCTCTGTGGTCCAGCCACCGCAATGATGACGGCTTTGCACCATCCCTGAAGGAGCGATGAGCACCAGATCAGAGACAGCCGGGCTCCCACAGATTCCAGGGAGGGGAATGATGGTGCTTTTGTCCCCTCGTCCTTGTGCCTGAGCTAGTTACAGGCATTGCTTTCAGAGAAAGTGCCTGTCAGCAGCTCCGACGTCTCTGGCTGTACGTTTTGATGCTCCATGTGGTCCTAATTGGTTTCACCGGTACCTTACACAAAATTACCTGTCTCACTGACACTGGGAGTACAAATGTGCAAAACTTCTGCAGCTAGGAAGAGCATGATGGATTGCAGGCTTCCTTTTGCTGTGCAATTACCCAAAAGTTCTGTGTTTTTCCGAGTGATTTAGAACAATTACCCTTGTCCCTAAGCTACTTTTTCCATGCTTTGTCACCCTGGTCCTGGGGTGGAAAAGGCTGTAAGCTATCATTCTGGAATGAAATAATTTCTCATTGAAATCTTGACCTGTGTGACTTGTTTGTGTGATTATGCTGGGTGGACGCTACCTGTTCCTATTGACAGCATCGCTGTCGAGGTTGTTGCAGCCATTCATGCCGTGAGTTGTCATGGGCAGTGGGGCTGCTGCTGGGATAGCCCCGCTCGTGTGTCGGCAGAGCAGCTGGGGGGGTTTGGTGGAGCGAAGGCAAAAGAAATGATGTTTTGTAAGGGGGAAGGGGAGGAAGAAAAAGGAAAGTGAAGCAAGGCTGCAGCTCTGAGCCCTGACAGAGCCGTGCTCGGCAAAGGGAAATAAAGGCGGCTGCAGCGTTCCCAGACTGGTAATGGCATTCCCGCAGAGAGAGCCAGCTCCAGCAGCGCTTAGGGGAACCTGGGGAGAGACCCTCAGACAAGGAGACTGATTCTGCAGTTCTCGGTCGGTGCTGCAGGCTGCTAGCACAGCCGCACTTGTTTCTTTCAAAAGCATTAGCAAGGCAATTATTGAATTTAACATAACCACATACAAACGTTTGGGTGGCGCTCCAATCGCAAAAGATCAGGAATTTGTATTTATTTGTTTGTTTGTTTGTTTGTTTATTATTGCACCATCTATCTCTCCCTTTTAGGCAGAGGAGCCAGATGGCAGCACTAAAAGAAAGCCAACAGCAGCACTTTGGGGAAATAAAGTGTGTTCCTTTAAAAATAAATAAATAATCCGTGCAGTCCATTAACCAGAGCTTAAGGCAAACAGCCTTAATGGTTTTCTTAGTTAAAAGGAACAAGACCATTCTGAGAGTCCTGGTGGATTCTGAGGCAGACAACCCACCCGCTCGGTGCCCACAGTTGTCAGCCACGTCCCTGCCGCCCAGTGCTCCCAGCAACACCAGCAAGAGTGACCAGCCTTCCCCAGCACCGTGGGCTTCGGGAGGCATCGCCTGGTTCCGAGCTCACAGCAGCAGGGAGATGGTGCGGCTGGGATAACGGAGGACGGCAGCAGCGATGAATAAATGAATAGGTATATGCACACATGTATAGCTAAATAAATAACCTGAGCTGAGCCTGTGTAAAACCACAGAGTACGTGTATGGGGATGACAGCCCTGGATGTCTGGCCAAGCTGAAAGCTCTGTTCAGATATGATCCTTCTCCTCTCTCGGGGTACAAAGCACTTTGTTTGGAGGACAGCACACCACTGTGGGTACTCCAGACCATTAGGAGCATGCAAGAAAACCCCATAATCCGTGGTTTTCCTTTTTCCTGAAGCCCATTAGTACATGAGCAATGGAGGGAAATGTTTTCCTCGAGAGCATCCCGCCCCTGAGGCGCAGCCCTCGTTGTGTTATTCCCTGAATGTGCTCCCCACAGCTGCCAGCCAGGGGACCCCCATCACCCCCGGATTTCACCCTGGCTTTGCACCACATGCCTGGCGTCCCTGGAGCATGGCTCTAGGGCAGACACCCAGAGACGAGGGCGATGGGGCCACAGCAGGAGCTTTCGTGGTCGTTCACGGCAGAGGCTCCGTGCCAGAGGAGCAGCGATGCTCAGCTGGCTGCAGCCGTGTTCCTGGAGGGCTGAGGACAGAGACCTGAAACGCAGGTCACGAGGGGCTGAGCAGGGAAGCAGGGTGGAGGCAGGGGAGGTTGCACAGAGTTAAACTTGTTAAACTTGAAAAAACGATAACATTATGTGTGACAATAATTGCTTTGAAAAAGCCAAATGGCTTTATTTTGAAAGAGACACCGAAGAACATGGATTTGAAAGCACAAGTGAAAGTTTTCTCTGCATACAGGGTTTTTCAGAAATCTTTTTCTTGATGCAGTTCACCCCCACCCCTGCTTTTTTTTTTTGTTTGTTTGTTTGGTTGGTTTTTTTTTTTTTTTTGTTTGTTTGTTTTGCAGCAATGACTTCATTCCCATTCCAAATGAAGACAGCAGAGTTTGAAGCCCTGGTGACCACAAAGGCCATTGCTTTCTCCAGGGCAGACAGCACCGGAGCCGTGTTTATTGTCAGCGCTGCTAATGGCCCTGTCACCAGTGGTGGTTTTGGTGACGAGCCTTTTAATCCCGGCGGCTCCAAAGGAGATCCCACTAGGAGCAGAAAGCATGTCTGTGGTGCAGAGGCAGGAAGAGGAGGAGGAACAGCAGCAGAGGGATTGGGCAGGACACAGGTCGGGGTGTTTTCCTGCAGCCATTCCCCCTGGGTGTGAAGCGGCCTTAGGAGAAGCCGCGTGTCCCCAGCCTGGCTCTGCCCCAGCCCTGCGGATGCTCAGTGCCGAACGCGAGCCCCCCACTCCGAGGACAGACTGGCTTTGTGTCCTTGCCTGTGCTGCAGTGATGGGGACGTGCAGGACAGGTCCTGTGGCACTGAGGCCCCGTCAGGAAACCCGCTGGGAGGATGCTGGGCTGGGCTGGGCTGGACTGGGCTGGACTGGGACGGGTTCGCACCCAGCAAGGTGAGTGGGAGTGTGCAGATGTGCCCCATCCAGCCTGCCCAGAGCCCAGCTGGGAGCACCCTGAGGCAGCACTAGCACAGAACATCAACTCTAAAGTTCAATGGCTTTATGTGTACAGGCAGGGAAACACCCCATAGACTATGCAGACTGTAAAAAACTTGAAGATATAAGAAGTTAAAAAGCAGCAAGAGTTGCTTATGCCATGATTGAAGGGAGCAATTCTCTGCTTAAAGAATTAGCTCCTTTGGCTTCATGGCAAAATGAAACTGAGAGCATCACCTGTCACTTCCCCCCCGGAGCCGTTGGGAGGTGAATGTACACACGCATTCTGATATATTGGGTCAGTACGGACTCCTGAGGATAATGTATATAGTGTTTGCAATTATCACATCTTCTGCAGGGAAACCTCCCAATGAACGCCACGGTGTATGCAGCAGTTCAGATTTACTACAGCGAGCTGTTGAAATACGCCTCCATTAATTTCTGTTTATATATGAGAATGCCTGACACCGACCTCAGACAGCCCCACTTATATATATATATATATATATCCTATATCGTCCTTATGAACAGGAGCTTATCTTCTGATCACATTAAAATGTACGTTTTTGTATTTCACATTTATTATTTTTAAACTCTGCAGTGGCAAGACAGGCACAAATCTGCTTCAGAATTACTTTTTTTTCCCCAGAACTACAAGCCACTAACCACCTCTCATGGTTACGGCAGCTGCTTTCACTGGAAGGTGTGTCTGGTGCTGCTGGGGGAGGTCAGCCCCCCGAGCACCCCGGGAAACTCATTTGCAAATTCTTGCTCTGGTCACTTGTACTGAGACCAGCTTTGTGCAGGGGAGGTGACCTGGGGCTCTAGTGTCCTGTGCCCTGGGCATCAGCGCTTTGAAGGCAGAGTCCTTGGACCTGCCGTGATGCTCTGGAGGCAGAAGGGATCTCCAGCCGCGTGCTGGAGGCAGTGATGGTATCAGGAGGAGGGGAACCCAGAGCCTTTGGCACTGCCTGGGGCAGGGGACCAGAGACACAAATGGGGCCTCAAATTCAGTCCCCTGCAGACAGTAGCAGTAACGAAAGCTGCTCTTTTATTTTCCATCTTTTTTTCCAGTTCAAATATTAGTTATATCTGTTTCTGGATCTGGAAAGCTTCAAAACTGATGAAGCTCCCAGGTCAGCTGCCTCTTATTCCTCATCTTCTCTCTAGAAGTGCTCTGATCTCTGGTGTTTCTAAAAGATACGTTGTGACTGACAGCTGGCTATTGAAACAGATATTTTGGGGTCAGAAATGGAGATGGGTGGCGGCTGAAGGGGTCCTCGAGCCTGCCTTTGCAGAGCAGAAGAGGGCATCGCTATCTGCTCTGGCCTCTCCCTTGGAGGAGCCGGGAGAGATCTGCTCTCGCCCTTTGGAGCCCCAAAGCCCACCAGCTCCCGTGAGACCCTGCGAGTCCTGCTGCCAGGTCCGTGTTGCACCTCTGCCACTTCAGTGTCCTCAGAAACTTCCCACTCCCACTGCCCGACTACTTTTAGTGAATCATTAAACTTACTTTTATAATGACTATTATCCGGTTTAAGTATTTTACTATCTCACATCTTCCTCTGAACATTTGTAAGGATTTTGTTATTGCTTCTGCCGAGAGGTCTTCTTATTTCCCATCGATAATGTATCTTCTAATTCTCCTTTGTGGTCTCAGTTCATGCAGCTGTGAGAATGGAGCGTGTTTGCCGTTAACATGAAGATGTCGTCAGACTTTTCCAAGACAGATTAATTATTAGCTGGCTAGATGGATTAAATAAATTGAGCACCATCATCCTGCCAAAGCTAAAACTCATCATGATCTTCACAGGAATTTCAAAGACAATAATTTTCACTTCCAGCCCTTCCCGAAGTGTGTCCCTGAGGGAGCCACGGCAGAGCCTCCTCACCAGGGATTTCCAGACTGTTACCGAAGAGTCAACAGATTCTCAGGAAAAAAAAAATCTGACTGTGGGTGCTTGAGTAAAGCCAATACAAGACTGCTTTTATCTTTGCTCTTCTCAAAACGCGATGCGCATTTTCTCACGCAGAAAAGCACCAGCTGGCTGCAGCCCAGTCTCCCGAAGCTGGGAAGGACACGGGCCGCCCTGGGCTGGCTGTCCCGTGGGAGGATGCTCCTGGAGGGCAGGTGGGCAGTGAGGGATGTCTGCGATCAGAGCGCGTGTCAGCCTCCGAGGAACTGAGCAGCGTGCCTTTGGCGTCCTTCCACCGCAGGGCTTGGTTTAACTCTGTCACTGCTTAGACTTAGGTGCCTCTGGCATGCTTCACCGTGTATTTAACATCAGTTCAGTGCCCTGACAAAAAGACACTGAGCTGGAAAGCCTGGCCATTTTTCCTGGCCATTTCCATTGGTCTAATGAAAAATATTGCCTTTCCCTGCAAACCTGCCCCTCCTCTGGCCCCAGTGCATCATGGTGGCAGTAGGGATACTGGTGAACGTGTGAAACCAGAAACACTTCCCAGAGCAGCTCCTTCCTCTGACGGTGCTTGTGGCGCAGTCCCGGGCAGCATTTACCAACACTTCAACCCTGCCATGACATCCCTGCCATGGCCACCAGCTGTGTCACCCGCACCCTGCCCCAGGGTCACATCGGAGGCAAAGGAGGCGTCCAACACCCCCTCTCATACATATAGATACATACAGCCAGAGAAATGGGTGTTTGCTAAACGCATACTCGATGGCAGGAAGGGGTAAAGGCAGCTTTGGTACAAGTGGGCAGATGAAGAGGGATGTGGAGGTCCGGGGCTGGGGGAGCACAAGGGGCAAACCCACCCGGGACGGCTTTGTCTCCCTGCCCCATGAAGCTCCTGGGTGCTAAAGGATTTGACTGCTTGAGAATGCTTCTGCAACACAACACGCACAAAAAAAACCCCTCTTTGACAAGAAATTTTACAATATAAGCTGGTTTGTTTTCTCCTCCTATAGCAAAGTTAAAGAAAATTAAGTTTCCATGAAAACCTCACAAAGAGAAAGATTAAAATCACAGAAAGCTCATTAGAAACACATTAGAAAACAACTCTTATTCAGCCTCATATGCATTTAACATTTTAAACTTAGTATTTTTAATACACCTAAGTGCATAGTTCATTTTGATTTAAGGTAAACACTTTGTTAAATATCAAACATTAATCAATTTTTGTAATGCTAGCCCATTACAATCAACTGTCACACCAAACTGGAAGACAACCTCCAGAAGACACTTTTTTTTCCAGACATCCACCCTGGGGCATGGTCTTTAGTTTGCTGTAAGCTTTTCTTGCCACTTTACTGTCAATAGAGAGAATCAGAAAAAAACAATATCCTTTCTACGTTAATGATTTTTTTATTGCCTGTATATGGAGTAATATCTCTACTGGCAGAAACACTTGAATGTATTTCACTGGCTTCTCTGTTACAGACAACAATGCTTTCACTCCCATTAACTTGCATGAAAGAAAAATAAAAAATACAAAAGTAATCTATTATGTGTCTTATATTTAACAGTTATGCTTTGAACTTTCAGATGTAACTGCACTGAAAACTCAGAGAGTAACCAATGCTGCTGGAAAAGCCCCAGAAGCCCAGGGTTGTGGGTTCTCTGGTTTCTAACATGGAAGATGCACCAGTTTCTCACCCATCAGACTCTGTACTCAGTGGAGGTATCGCTGGCTTAGTTTCTGAAACCGATCTGTTCCCTGTCCTTGTAGGCATTCAGTAAAAGCAGGATAAAGACTTCTCTGGAAAGTGATATACTGACTGTGGGCTTTGATGGAGCTGGTGAACTGGCAGCTGAACACTTTGTAAAGAGAGATAACGTAGAGTTTAGAAAAGCGTCAGAGCTGGGGAGAAGTAGAGAAAACACACAGCTTCCGACAGCTTCTGTCCTAAACCAGTTTTGCTCTTCGCAACAGCGGTGGCAAAGAATGAATGATATTAATATCATTAATATTGTCTTGCACTGGTGGTGGCAGGACAGGAGAGGGGGTGGCCTCAGCTGCCCTCCGAAGTGCTGTGGGGGATCTTCCAAGCTGTCACCGTAAGGGAAGTTCAACCCTTTTTTCTCCTCCTAAGAGTATTACAACGGCTAGATGTAGATACAGCTCAAAATTTGCATACTGCATTCAGCTCTAACTCTGATTTGCATAAGAAGTTCAGAGATATTTCAATAAATGCCATCACATCCTCAGAAAATCTTGATGAGATTTAATTGGATTGAACAATAATTTTATCTGGTGTTCATTGTATGAAACGTTCCAGCAGTGTATTCATTTTTAATTGAAGGAATTAATTTTGTAATTATTAGCATTTGGTTCTTCTGGAACCTCACTTCTCTGAATATATTACCTCCTCCATTTGTGCCTTTTGACATCACTGTAAAAACTCTCAGATAGCTCCGGTTTTTGTCTGTTGTGCCTCCCAAGTCGTGTCTGACACCATGCTGGAGATCAATACGCTACTAAAGAAAGGGTTAATTGCTGTGTTCCTCGTTCTCCCCTTCAGCTGCTGAAGGTTTCCTGTCAAAAGCGGCTGAAACGGTGACTGCAGCTGCACCGCACGGGTGACTGCAGCTGCACCGCACGCCTTTGCATGCCCTTGTCTTTGGGTGACCCGACCTCGATGCTCTCCACGGGCATGGCTTCACCCCGGAGGACACGGGGATGGCATGGCTCTCCCTCCCACACCGGCCGGTGGGTGCTCTGTGCACAGAGTGACACTGTGCACGCTAACACTTAAACCCACGTGAAAATACCAGTGGACCGATGGGCACGCCACCCACCCGGAATGGCAGCTCACTGTGGTGCCTGTTTTCAGAAACGGAGGAGAAGTGAGGCAGAGGAGTTTCTTGGTGACCAGCCCCAGCCCACACAGCCGGGTGCGGAGGAACCGGAGTGAAAACATCCCTGGGAAAGAGCGGAGAAGAAGAGATGAGCGTTCCCTACAGCAGCTCAGGGGTGCCGCAGGGCTTTGGGCAGATATTTCCATCAAGAAGAACTTATGGAGAGGAGTAATTCCTCCCTCCTTGGATGTGGCAAGGGCTGGGCTCATTCTCATCAGCATCGGAGCCCTCTGTGGGGTCACTGACATCTTGACTTTCCCAGCAGACAGAGCAGACCAACAGCAACCGGTCCCATCACCGCTTACCACATGCAAGCTACTGCTACGATGTTTTATTGTTATTATCATTTTTACCATGGTGCATGTGAGACTGGATTTGCCAGCAAAGATAATCTTGCTTTTTAATCACCTCATATCCTATCTGCTGGAATCTAACAAGTGATTGCCTTTCAAGATTACAAATCCTTCCCCAGTTTTAGCGCAGCCATGGTAGCCTGCAACACTTGTTAGTTACACCTAATAAGGTTTTAATATTCTTAGCTAAATACTTTATACAACAACAGCATTTAAATGTGATTAAATGATATTTTAATAACAAGCAATATTTTAAATACATTTGCTGCTGCTGTTAATCATGTGATACCTAAATGTTGATCTTTCCTGGATGTGAGAGTTTCACCATTTCCAGTCCCAGTAAAAGGAACCATACTGCTCGTGAAGTCCTTCCCTCTGTAGGCCCTGTTTTGTTATTGTTTTGTTACTGTTTTGTTATTGTTTCCCTCAAAACATTCATGGAGTTCAATTGCAATCACTGCCCCACAGCTGCATGTTGAATCTAGGGGTTGTGGGACCAAACATCCCCCGGCACTGTCACATTTTCCTCTATGCAAGTGAATCCTCACCCTGTAAATAATTAGAATATTTAACTTTACATCATATTTCAGGATGGAAGATCTTGATTTGTTTTGCCAGAAGTCAATATCAGTCATTATTATAGTTTTATACTGCATTCTTTTCTTATCCCTATTTAACAGAGGAATTATTTCTGAGGATCGCTGCTCCTCTCGAGGATGTTCAGGGATAAAGACAGCCAACCCCAAAGACAGGAGCAATTGTAGAGTGCAGAGATAAGTGGGAGGCAGCTGCCAAGGAGTTGCATTGCAATGTCCTCCCTGCCACGGCCGCACTAGGGCAGGGGCCAGGAACCCTGGATGCTCCCGGGATGCAGCCCCGGAGCCGCCCAGCCGCGGCTCTGGGAGCAGAGGGTTGGGTTTGGTGTGGTTGTGTTGGTGAGGACAGACCCCTTGGGGAGCCCTAAACAATCAGCATTCAAAGGAAAGATTTAAACAAAAATAAGAGGCCTGATGAGAACAGTTCAGAAAAAATAATTCTCACCTAGATTCCTTGTTTGATGACAGAATTTCAAAGTACCTTGGAGGGTTGTTTATGGGAAAGACCCTGAGACACCCAGCTTGGGCTGCTGCCCCTGCTCCGCCCTGTCCCCAGCACTGTCTGGCACAGAAGGGTACTCAGGCTTTTTTCACAAATTTACAACCTTCCCTTTAGTTTTTTTCTTGTCTCTTGTACTAAATAATTTTCTTTCTCCCTCTCCACCTGTTTGTTTCCTTCCTTTTCCCCTGCCTTTCCCTCCCTTAGTTCAGAGGCGCTGCACAATCCGGTTGGCGCGGCTGCCGGTTGCTGCTCTTTGGTGCCTTTCCCGGGTGTGTTGACCTGTGGCTCTGCAATCCTGCAGAGAAGAACAATCATTAAGAGGGAAAATTTTGAGAGATGTGTAGAAGTGCACAAACTGCTCGCTGGTGGAGGTCCATCCCGGGCAGAGGCTCTGCCGCAGCGTGTCGTGACTGGTGCAGGCAGGCAGCTGAGCCAGGTGATCGCAGCATCCCTCTGCCCTCCCTGCCCAAAGAGCATTCTGTGTCCCCTCCCACACAGAGGGAGCACAATCTGCGAGAACATCCCAAAATGACCCATCACCATCTGCACACTGCCTGCCTTCACCTTACCCAGCCTGCGGGCTGGTCGAGACGTGTGCGCCTCAACGTACAGGTTACTCCTTCAAAGAGCGGTGAAATCAAAGAAACACATTTTAAACACAGCTCAGGAAATGCACTGCCCACCCAAACACTGCAGATTCAGATGTCCCAGCTCCATTCCATCTGTTTGTTGGATGCACACGTGCACCGATCCTGAGCTGCTGATGTCTGGGGAAAGCCTCTCCTGCCCCGTCCCTCCAGATGTGCCTTCCCTTCTGTTATAAATCGTGCTGCTTTTACCAGCAGGTTTTAGCAGGGTTTTTGTAAGTTCTGCTCTCCCTCCTGCCATCCCAGTGGGTCCCCCGTGCTCCTGCCTGCACAGACCTCCCCAAACCATGGCCCCATCCCCAGCCCCAGCAGACCTCCTGCAAAATGATTTTTAGTTTGAGATCCTCTCCCCCATTTGTCTGGATGCCTTCACAATGTAAATATTTGCCCCAGATGATCCCATGGTTAAAAGAGAGCCTTAAAGTCTCCTGGAGCTGTGCCTGAGCCCAGAGCACCTGCTGCAGCCCCGCCGGGATGCCCGGTACCCGCTGCGGGAGCACAGTTGGGGTGGTGGGCTCGGGGCTCTAACAGAGGGAAGGGTTTTACTGCACTGTACTGCGCGATAGAGCCGCCCTGACACACCGCACTCCTGTTGTTCCACCGTGTGATAAGCTGTTGTTAAGCAGAAGAAAAGGCCTAGGTGACAGTTTTTTATTTTTATACTTACTTCTGATATCCAAGGATGAATTAAAATAGTACTCTTATGGAAATATGGAACATATGCATATGAAAAACGAATACAAAATAAGTTCATTATTATCAGTGTTATTGCAATGAATACTTAATTAACTCATCACAACAGCACACTTGCAGCAAAATCTTCTCACTGATTATAAAGTGCTAAATCTCCATTAAGTGATACAAATGAACACCTACGGACATATGTATGACAGCCACATCAATAAACAGTGAATTAACTGCCTCTGATTTACAAAAAGGAAATCTTTCTGTGAAGAACTATTTATTCTTGTCATTTTAAAAAGTTTCTGATACCATCACGCCCCTAGCCAAGACCTGGAGATGTTTTGGCAGAAGAGACAGCAGCATTAACTTTGATTTTGGGTTCAG
>NW_010114962.1:47967-52079 GCF_000699245.1 Pterocles gutturalis | reverse complement strand
AGCTGGGGCTCGCGGCTGGCAGGATGCGGTGCAGGGGGCAGCAGGGTCTTGGCAGCTGGTGAGCCCTGTCCTGCTTTATCCCCCATCAATCATTTATTTTCACTTGAAAACGGGCACCTCCCTGCAGACAATACTTGCGTTGCTGATTTATGAACAGATCCTGTAGCATATGTTCAGCTGGTCATGTTTGTGTTTTCATACGGGCGCTGTGTTTGCACCACCAGCCTTACCTTGTGCGTGATGGTCTTGAGTGAGTGCTTTACTTCCATGTCAGACTCCTGCCTGCATTCATAGCAAACTTTGTGAGTACTAACATAGAATGTAGTTTTATTTTAAATATAAATACAAAGTCACAGATCCTTGTCTTTGCCTTGAAGTGAAGCATCACGTCTTCATACAGACACCTTTTGCTCATCTTGGCAGTGATGAATAAATTGTTTGCCTCTAAGAAAATCCTTACACTGGCAAACCTCAGCAGGGACGGGACCTGGATGGTGTGCCCTGCGCTGGTGAGAGGTCCAGCCGATGCTGTACCGCACGGCATCCTCTGCACCTGGAGAGATGCCAGACCATCTGTGGTCCCCTTTTCCCTTCCCTGTTATCTCCCTCCTGTAAAAAACAGTTTCACCAAATACCTTACAGGGTCAAATGCCTTTCTTACTGGGACCTACAACATTGCATTGCGTTCATGAACGTGGTTAACCACTTGCATACCCAGGTGTATCTGCTGCGCTTTGCTCGGACCCCATGGCTCCTGCGCCGATGTCCCCGGAGGGAGATGCTCGCCACTCCCACGTCCCCAGGCTGGGCAGCCGAGGAGCTGGGGTGTGCTGGGGTGTTTGTGTTCAGCTCGGTGCCCAGCTTGAGCACTGGGGAAGGATCTCCCTTTGGGCTTCCAGCTGTCGGTAAGGCAAAGGAAGGATAACATCAGATGATTTCTCATTCCCGAACGTTTCCGCTTGTACATTGACTCAGATCAGAGGCAGACGGGAGCAGCGGATATGGGCTGTCAAAGGGAGCTGTTCCTCACTGCTGCCTGACCTTCCGCTGGCCATCACCTCTCTGGGCCTGATGTGACATTTCCAGATGTGCAGATAACACATCCACCCCGGGCCTGGATCTCACGGGTTGGATTTTCACGGGCAGTCAGCTCCCGCTGCTCTCATTTTCTGCCCTACATTTTCTCACATGTGTGAGAACAGATCCGCTGGAGCATTTACTGATGACTGACTCTGTAATTTAGTCTATTTTCTCCTTGGGAAAAAACCCCACTTTACAGATTAACAATCAAGTTAACAGCTTCTGTTGTGTATAGAAAAGTACATTACCCTTGTGTCAAACTGCAGCCCTACAGTTCTGTGGCTCCGTAATTCGCCGGTAATACCCTCTTGCTGACAGAAATGTGGGGCAGGCTTTGATGTGAACATGTTTAGATTTTTATGAAATTAAATTTCTTGTTTATGAGAGGAAAGAAAGTTCATTCCTCTCTCTGCCAGCTCAGAACCAGAGCTCTGTGTTTCTCTAGATCAGGCTGATGGAGCAAGCCCTCGTTTTTTCAGCCTCTTTTAGTTTTGTGGGTGGTTGCACTTTGGGAGCACTGCGATGAATCCACTGCCATGAGCCAGCGCTGGGAAAACAGCGTTTGCTGAAGTGTGATGCGGGGTGGGAGTGATGGGGAGGATGCAGCCGCAGGAGCTCCTCGAGGTTTGTTCTTGGGGCTGTGGGCAGAGCCCAGGGCAGCAGAGGGAGAGGAAGAACACCCTCCAGCACAGAGCTCTGCTGCACGAGGGATGGATGGAGAGGGCGTGGAGAGGCAGGGATGTGGGCAGGAGCAGAAAGCCTGGGATCTTTGTCTGTGCAGAGAAGCAGGATCCTTGCAGAAAGCCCTGCTTGTCTGCGCACCCTGGAGGGCTCAGAGCAGTCCGGTGCAGAAACGCCTCTGATGCTGCTCGTCCTGAGAAGACTGTGAATGTTAAACCAGCCAGCCACCTCCGTGCAGCGTAGCTTGTTTACTCTTAACGTGGCATCCCTATTCTGCAGTCAACAAAGAGGAGGAGCATCATCCATGGGGCAGGAGTTGGCATTGCTGACCAGCCAGCTCTGGGCTTGAGCTTGAACTTGGGCTGAACACGCAGCTGCTGCCCGGTGCCGCCCAAGCACGCAGCGAGGCAGGAGGCTGTGGGAGACGGGCTGGAGGAGCAATGCCTGACCCTGAGCTACTTCAGCCTTTTTCTGGGGTGATCAGTTATTGCTGGTTCCTTTCTGATTGTCCTCTCTTCACAGTGATGATCCTCGGGTAAATCAAAGCGCCATCACGGACACGACAGCAATGGTCCCAGCTTCTCAGGCTGATAAGTGAGCAATCGCCTCACTGAGGACTGCTGGAGCACATAAAGCCAAGGGTTCCTCTGCCCACACTGCTGCTGCTCAGCCTCCCCTCCTCCATCTCCAGGGCAGAGACTTTGATTCCAGCTTGTTGCATGTTATTTTTAGGAATACATCTTTTTAAATTAAAAAAACCCAAAACAAACCCAAAACCCAAACCTTTGGCTATTACAGTTTGCCATAATGGTGCATTTACACTATTCCCCCAACCAGCCTAAAGCTGCAAATACAGCTTTTCTTCTCCTTTGGTGGGATTTCCAAACAGGGCGATATGCATCGTTCGGAAGTCAGGCTCACCTCACCCTGACCTGGAGGAAGAAGGGTTTGCCATGAGGAAGTGTCCCTTGAGCTGTCCCCGCTGCGGCTGGGAGCCTGTGACAGTGGTGGGTGGGGAGTTCTCGGTCCCCCCTCCCCTCCCTCTCCACCCTGGTGCCAGAGCCCCTTGGGCAGCGATGCTGGTCCTCTGCCACCCCTGCGACCATGACGAAGGTCCCTGCTGTCCCCACAGCTGGTGGAGGGGGGCTTGGCCAAAAGCTCTGCACCCCCCGGGGACCAGCACCACAGCCATCCCCTCTGGAGGGACCCTACAGGGGCGAGGCGGGCATGGACCACCCACCCCACAGCCCCCTCGCCTGTCACCCTCGGTAGGGACAGCCAGCCTCTGCAGCTCTGCCATGGCAATGGGCGTTTTCTCTGTTTCCCCCAATCTGTGTGACAGCCCAGACTCTGCAGCTTCCAGAGCTGTTCTGTCTTTGCTGAGATTAAATTCAAGCAGAGGCAGAAGGGTAAAGGCAGCGTTTGAGGAGAGGGGCTTACGAAGCGATTGGTCTCAGTGACCAACATGCTGCAGACCTGATGGGAAAAAATGTTCAGAAACAATGGGGAAGCTAGCTTTAGAGACCTTATGTTGTTTTGTTTGCTTGTTTTTCTGGTTTTCTTTTTTTTTTTTTTTTTTTTTTTTTAAGTTCCTGAAGATGTAAAGAGGTAAGAAATAAGAAAAAAGTGACTGAATACAGATATGAAGGTAATTCAGGACCTTACCATCAACAAAAACTATATTTCTGAGCTGTCTTCTACTTCATGTGAAAAGCACCGCAGTGATAATAAATACGTTGTAAAATACCTGCCAACTCCATTAGGTTATAAATATATGGGAGATGTCAATAATTCTCTTTGTGTTCCGCCGAGTAACACAATAAATAACTTACAGTAGCACAGTGTTTATGCAGCTGCTGAAACTCTTCAGAGATATGTTAAATGAACATAAAAGTGTTAAATAAAAGTAAAACTATTAAATGAAGAGAAAAAGTCATGCCAGATTAAAGTATATCATGATAAAGAAAAAGAAGTTTTCAGTACTAAAACTTAATGGAATCAGAGGACAAGTGTGCAAATGTGTGAAAGATGTAGCGAGAGCTTGAGGAAGAAGCTGAGATACCCGCACTCTGTCCCATCCATCAGACTTTTGGGAGGAGAGGAGGGTGCCGGACCCTGGACCCCCGGCTGCAGGAAAGGTGGGGGGGGTGCTGCAGCGTGCACAGGAGGGTTTGCTGCAGGAAGATAGCTGCCCAGTTAGTTAGCAGAGATGGGGTGACCCCGTCTCCCCACAGACAGCTGGTCCCCAGCTGTGCCATCACCCCCTCTTCCCTGCTGAGCTGGAGCCGGGGGGCTCGGCTGTGCTGGCTGAAGGGACCCCCTCTGCGGGCACACCAACCCTATCTGTGAGT
>NW_010114962.1:43400-47953 GCF_000699245.1 Pterocles gutturalis | reverse complement strand
TGGGGAACAGAGATTATTAAACCTCAGCTGGTATTCACCGTGGTCTCCTCCTTTCATCAGCTCTCTTCTCCAATATTGTGTTCCCTGCTCCTTGGGGACAGAAGCACACTGTTTAATAAGAGCAGCAGGATGCTGCGGCACACCTGAGCATTGGTGATTGACTCGCAGCCTTTTTTAATAATTCAGCTGCCAGATAGACCCTGGGTATCCAAAACACACCTAAAGGAAGCCCCAGAGGAGAAAACAGAATTTACAGGCTTTCCTGCTGGATGCTGGGGGAGGACAGACCCCCCCCAAGGCAGCTGGGAGCAAACCCCCCCTGCCTGTGCTGAACGAAGGTGTTCTGCGGGGGACCCGGCTTGTTTACTGACTGGGAGCTAAACCAGGGAACAAAGCCAAGCCAGTGAGCATCCATAACCAACACAGTCCCTGCAAGCGGGCAGGAGGACCGATCCGAAGGACAGCTATGTCCGCAGCATGGACAGGTTTGTGTGTGGTCCATGTTCATCACTTTGTGTTTGAACTCGGCTCTTCCCGAGCCAGCAGATTCCCTCTGGGGGCTTGTTTCTAAGCCAAGTTTAGTTTAGGCACGCAGAACCTCCGTAAACCTGTGGTAGCAGCAGGAACCAATCGTTCTGACCCATGTTCCCTCTTTGCTGACTTTTGGGCTGGTTCCAGTGGAGCCAGTCCTGGCACAGGGATGCAGCACAGAGCCATGCTCCCCTGACATCGCCCCGGGACGCTTGCCCAAGGAATAGCTGGACACATGGGTGCGGCCGGCAAATGGACCTTTCTTATGAGGACACCCTCCCTTGGGTGTCCAGCAGAGGCTTTTGATGGTTGTTCCAGCAGCAGGAGATGACAGCCCTCCCCAACTCCGGCAGAGCTCTGCGTGATCCCTGCAGCTACAGCTGCAGCTCACCCTGTCCCTTGAAGGCAAACACTGGCCCATCGCTCCTCGGGCTGCTCTCGGGTACGTCTGCTGATGGTGTGAGTTTCCTGCTGCTCCAGAAGTGACTGCTTTAATAGGGGTTTTCAGGATTCTTCTATAAAAAGACAAGAGTTCTACTGACTTGTGCCATTTTGCATTCATGTATTTACACGAATTTCACAACCAAGGCAGTCATCGGGGCTGCACACTGGAATAAAGCAAGGGAAAAGGATGACTTACGGCCAGGGTCCAGTGCATCCCATCGAGTACACAGAAGCAATCTTGATATTGGCTTAGGGAAGCCAACACGTGCTGGTAACCGAGGGGACAAGCAATGTGCAAGCAACACATGAAGAAAACAAGGATGGATGTTTCAAGAATGCAATGGAGTGGATACATCCTGAGGGATCAGGGGGAAACGATCATTTTATCTTCTCTGACATTAGCAGCACAAGCATACACACGTGCACCAAATCCATTAGCGAGATGGAATTTATTTCTCATCTTGTTTTTCCACAGGTTTTGAGCTTCTTCCCATGTCCCTGGCAAAATTTCCCTTGAGTTCAGCAATAAATTAGACCCTTCATGAATTACATACCTCTGATGCCTCCTCAGAGAAATAAAACGTTAGTGGCATACGGTATTGCGTTGGAGCAGCCAGGAACACTGAGAATTGCTTGCTCCATCATCACTTCAGCTGCCAAAATGCTCCCAGTTATCAGTACCAGGGTACGTAAATCACCCAAACCAGGTAGATTCTTATTCTTTTTATTGTAATATTTTAAACTGCATTTTGATGTACTGTTTCTAGCCATGCACAAAGGACAAGGTTAGAGCAAGCCTAAAACATGGGTATGGGGAGGAAAGACTCATATGGTTTACAAGGCATTAAAATGTTCATTTTTTTTTCACATTGCTGTTGGTAAATACTGACTTTGTACTCAGGGCATTTAAAAAGATGCCAGCCTCAAAGTGCCATTTATCACACATTCTGGGGGCTAACTGAACTGTCCCAGGTCAGATACTTGCACAGCCTGGTACATGGCCATTTTTATGTTTTTTCTGTTGGTCCATAAATAGAGATTGGTCGTGGCCCCATTAAAGACTTAAATTTGCTCATGAGAAAAGCTGTCTGGAAGGTAACAGCCCTGGAGCAGCCTCTGTCAGAGAAAGGCAAGTCTGAAGGAGAGACATCTCTGAATTGTTACAGGGAGCTCTGAAGAAATCCACTGACCCGTTACGTGCTGCTGCCTGCCCGGATCCCCACTGCATCTCGGATCTTTACCTTCCTGTACAGCTCTCTGTAAATAAACCCAGAAAAAAAGGGTCAAAGCTATTTTGATAACCTTGATATTTTACTCTCCCTTGCCTGGTCAGGCTTCATTTGGGACTGGAGAGTTTTAATCTGCTGTTCTGTCTTCAGTACAGCCCTCCCTGCTGGTGGTTAGAACGTGCAAAACTCCTTTGGGGCTGCTGCTGGAGCGGACTGAAGTTTGAAGTCCTGTTAGGAATTCCAGGTGAAGGAGTCTGGGCTTGAAGAAACTGAAAACACAACGCACAGCAAGTGAGAAAATGGGGAATGTGGTAGAGCAGGATGCAAGACTGCATCTGGGAAACACGGAATAAAGTAATTAACAGATGTTGCTGAGAACACATCCATGTCCAAATGAGTTACCATGCATAAAAATAAATTATTCAGTATTCCACAAGAGTGTTTCACTGCGATGTAAGCACAGCTGTATCATAACAAGGTTTTTACATGACAACATAGAAAAAGCACAAGTATTTTCTACATTTCTGCTGTTTTGAGGAACAGGCTGAGGACATGTAATAATGAGTTAGAGAGAAGACCGACATTCCTTCTGCCATCAGTGGCTGCCAGAGAGATGGAGTTTCACAACAGCAATGAGGTAAAAAAAAACTTTATATGTGAGCACCAGAAAAACTGCTCAAAGTGTTCCCGGAGCTATTGTTGGTGTTAACAAACCGATGTTCGGAGAGTCCTAACAAGATGTGAAGAAACATCCAGCATGTCAAAGCAAAGCAGGCAGCACTGTGCCAGCAGTGAGGCAAAGAGCCACCTGGGAAAAGGCGGCTCAGCAAGAGCATGGACCCAGCCTGGGTCCCGTTTGACTCAGAGCAACCTGGCTCTGGCAGCGGGAACAACAGCTCCATCAGCGCTCCCTGCACCCGAAGGTGCCCCTTGGGGTCTCTGCCCTCAGGACAAGCCCGTGCTGGTGCTACAGACCCCCCCGGGGCAGAGGGCTTTCTGCATGGGGGTGTCGTGATGCACATGTCCTGGGCATCCCCTGCACCAGCACCCTGCCATGGAGATCCACATCTCCTGTGGAGTGACCTGGGCTCCCGGCCACGCTGCCCCCTCCCCGCTGCCTGTGCCGGCCCCTGGCCACTGGGACCCCCCGCTCCTCCCATGGCTGGGCAGGGGTAACTGCTTTCTGACATAGCCCATCACCCAGAATGCCAAGGATGATTTTTTGAGAGCCCGCAGTCCCCATGAAGTTCTGCACATTTTGGTACATTTCAAAATTTCGCCTCCGGTTTTTTCTCTGCTCAGCGGGTTTGACAATTTCTGTAGGTATTTGTACAGACATCCACACACACATTTCTACCGCAACCCCTGCTAAGTCTCTCTTTTCTTCCTCATCCTTCTGACAGGTTTGCACACTTCTGGTTTTGCCTTGTGACTCTGAGTACATCTTTGAGCTTGTTTCTAATCAGAGTCCTCCAGGAGCCTGGCTCCCGCAGAAGCCCGGAGCTGAGTTCCCTGTTCGCAGGTTTGGAGCCCTCCTGGGGCGCGGGCAGGTTCCCACGCTGCTGGTCTGTGCTGGGAGCTGGTGCCAGCTAATGGCTCAAGTGGAAGTGGCAAAGTCTCTCTGTGCTTCCTCCGGGTTTGTAGCTGACATGTCAAAAGGCATCAGTCACAACCAAAGTCCCCACAGTATTTTCAAATATCTGAGGATATTGTAAAAAACATTAACAAGAAGCTGCCATTGAATATATGCTTTCTGGTGTTCTGGGAGATTCTATATGTGAAAGAGGGTGGGGGTTTTTTTTTGGTTTTTTTGTTTGTTTGTTTTTTAATTCAGAACCACTAAATCATGTGAGAGCACAAGTGTTTGGATACTCATGTTGGGACTAACAAATATCCTCCACAAGCTTTCCCATTGGGGCAAGCTGCCAGCTCAGCCGGTGCAGGGCTGTGCTGGAAGCTGGCTTCCACCCATCCAGCACTGGGGTTGCAGAGCCTTTAGGAAAGAGAGGGGTAGCTCCAATTATCAGGATAAATCAGGATGTGGACCACATTTCCCTGTGTTCCTCTGGCATGAGCTTGGTCTGACTAAATTCTCCTGTTCCCCCCCATCACCCCTGAGGTCCCTGCAGGACTCAGTCATGGATCCCCGCCTGGCACCAGCGGCTCCAGGGCTGACCAGACCCATCCTGTCCTCTATCCAGAGCGGACAGGAGGTACGGTCACAGTAGAGTCCTGTCCTGCAAGGAACACTGCCGATGCACCCCGTGCTGCTGCCTTTTCCCTGGTAGTTCCCCACTGAATGAGATCCTGGTGGGATGCAGGGCAAGCAGGATGGCCTTGCCAGGCTCC
>NW_010114962.1:42013-43369 GCF_000699245.1 Pterocles gutturalis | reverse complement strand
CGGAGGGAAGGGGCCCTCTCGGGGGGGGGGGGGGGACGGGGGTGGTGGTCCCACATCGTCATAGCCTCTGAAGTCTTTGGCTGTCCTGCCTTCTCCTGATGCAAGGAAAGTCAATTGGGAGATGGAGACGGGAATGCTCGTTAACCAGAAGTCACTTTGTCAGTCGTGATCTTATGCTGACAGCTTGGTGTCTGAAAAGCAATTTTAGTTTCAATCAAAAAGAATAGAATAACAAGTTTAACATTTGGAAAACTCATTACTGGAAACTTTATTAAACTTAAGACTAACAAGCCTGAATTACTGCTCTAAAGAACAATTTTTTGTTAAAAAATGCAGATATAAAAAGATTTATAGGACCTAAACCAATTATGATAGTGAAACGCAGCATTAGGTATTCCACACTCTCTTCTTTTTCCCCCACGTTTCTTCTTTTTCATATATCAGTGCACCAAGCTAAGAGCAGTGTCATTACTACAGAGCATTTAGTAAAGATGCCGTTATGGGGATTGAATTAAGCATGCTCTGGGAGGCTGCCTCCCTTAAATGACACTAGCTGTCTGCTTTTCTATACCCCAAAAGTACAACAAAAAAATTACATTTCTGATGACTTACATTTCAGGGCAGGGAGAAGTCAGCAAACAAAATACAGTTGACAGCACCCTGTAGCTGCACCGATGCACAGAATGGCCAGTTGCTCACCTTCCCCATCGCAAACAGAGCAGCAGTCTTATTTATTGACCAGCCTGGAAACAGAGTCTGTATCCCCCAGCTCCCTGCATGACATCCAAACTCTGCCTGACTCCAAGTCTTGTGCAATGTGCCATGAAGACTGTGCTCCGCGCTATAGCACTGAAAAGCTATTATCGTGCTCCACCATACAGGAAAATATGGAAATGTACTTATGGATCTGACTTGCCTTTCGAACTGCCAGAGAGTGCAAGCACCCCGAGTTAGGTGCACAGCTGGCCATTCACTCACATCAGCAAAGCATGGACAAATTAAATTTATTTTGTTGTTCCCCCCACCCCCCCCAAACATATACAGAAATACTACAGCTGTGAAAATTCAATCTATGTTCTAGAAAAGCCAAGGCTCTTGTGCCCTGCTTGCCCAGGGACATGCTTGAATATCGATGATTAACGATGCATTCCTCAGCCCCTGTTTTGCCAGAGACTGACTCTTAGAGGCTTGCTGGAACAGGCGCTGGGGGAGCTGGCATTAGCGCCCGTGGAGCCTCTGACAGAGGCTGTGTTTGGCAGCAGCACTGATTACCTGCTAAACGGCTCCTCATGGGACTTCCCAGTGCTCCCGTCAGCACGTACTGGTCTCTGCGGTTTCACACTGGGGAACTGGCAG
>NW_010114962.1:34985-41980 GCF_000699245.1 Pterocles gutturalis | reverse complement strand
TGGCTCCAGAGCAGCACCCAGCTGTGGCTCCCAGGGGAGAGGCTCTGCTGGGACCACACTGGGTGGGCAGGATGGATGGATGACCTGCTCCTGACACCTCAAAGGGTTGTTGAGAGCCTCGTGGCAGCAGCCAGAAGAGACACCAAGGGAGAGCTGTGGGGCTGGAAACCCCCAATAGAAGCAGCACACCCCTGCTCAGGGCGATGCCACCCACCGCTGCTGTGTACAGAGCAGCCAGACACACCTGTGGAGCCACCCAGCACAGGGGAGGGGGCGACACACTGGGTGCCTCCTGAGCACAAAGTGGAAAACCCCTCTGAGACACCCCAGCCTTGGGAACCGGCATCCTCTGCAGAGCAGAGACAATGGTCCTCTTCAAAGCAACAGCAACCAAGCCCTGGGCTGAAGAGTGTGAGCAGAGCATGTGCCTCTGCCCTTCCTCTCCTACAGGAGCAGCCCCCTCAGGCCGTGTGCTGCAGGGTGTTGGTGCTGCAGGGAAGCAGCACAGGACCAGCTGCCCAGCAGACTCCTCTTCTAGCCCACAGCAACTGCTCCCTTTTATTGCCCCCTTCCACCAGCTCAAGTAAGGCTGCAGTTTTCCATTTTCTTTTCTACTCTTTGGCAGGGGGTTGAGTTGCAGCAGCTGCTGATGCTCTCAGCATCACGCTGCTCACCTGGGGCTGGGGCAGGAGATTTTAAACCACAGCCCATTGCCACACCTATAGCAAGGAGCTTTGGAGAGTACTGGTAGGAAAATGTTTCCATCTATTACCTGGAAGGGGTTGAGATGCTAAAATAATTGTCTAACTTTGCCTAGTGCAGAGCTGTAGTCTTACTGTAATATACATGTAGGTGCTGGATTTAGCAAGTAAAGTGCTTGGATTTCCATGGACTTTTTTCTCTTTGCTAAAATGCAAAGGTCTGTATGTGGATGTCTTGAGGTAGGTATGTTTTCTAAGCCATAGTTAATTACAGTTGTATTTCTCAGACACTAAATGTATTTTCACTTTTGAATTCACTAGCTAATACTTATCATCTACTTAGTAACTCTTTTTCTGTTTTTATGTGTTGAAGAGAAATAATAGAGCAAGACAGGGTTGCAGTGGGTACTTCTGCTGATGTGAGGAGTCTCTGTTGTTTTGTCAGCAAATTTAAAGAGTAAGTATTAAAATGAGTATCTACAAAGTCAGAGCATGCAGTGCTTCAGAATGGCAGAAATTAGGTACTTTATTTAGATAATTATATGATAATGTCTTGGTGGAAAAAATAATTGTTTTTCAATTAACTTCATTTAATGCTCTTACACAGCAAGAGATGAATACTTTTTAAACATTAAAAAAGTCCCAACATCTTTCAGATAAGATACTGAACATAAATCTTAATAAGTCCAGAGATAACAGTTGTCACCGTGAGCCACTGGCTGGCAGCTGCTCTGGATCACTGGAAAACGTATGGTTTTATTTGTTACTTGTAAAGGTGATGTGCTATTTTTTGGCATTTGTGTACCAAACTGGTAATAGTCTGTAAATGCTAAAGGATGCGTTGGCTACATCTAATGCCTTTCCTGGGTAAATTCTGTAATGGAAATTTGCTATCCCAGCTTGTGATGGATGTGAAAACCCTGAAATCTATTACTTTGGCCCTGAAAGGTGACTGTAAATGCTCTGTATTGCAGATCTAGAATCCCTTTAGTTCTGTTAATGTTTGAATTCGGCCACTAGTGCAAAAAAAACCCCAACAAACCCAACCAAAATACTCCCCCAAAGAACAGCCCCAAACCCTCAGATGTGTCAAAACAATTCTCCCCCCTCCTGCCATAGGCACATTAAGGAATTAAGTTAATCAAGGATGCTGTATAGAGGAAAACAATTGAGCACTTTTTCATTGTTTCCTGGTAATTTGTTCCCTGGGCAGTGTTCAGGGGAGGATGTCCTGTTTTGGCTCGTGGGTGCAGCTGCACATCCCTCCATGTGCGGTGGCTGGTTTGGGGGACTGGGGTTGGTTCTGCTCCTGTTGTGAACATTGTGCTAATGGGCTTTGGCACGGCCAGGCAGCTTGACCTTGAACTCCCAGAAACAGCGCATGAAAACGCCCCAGTTGCAGTTTTGTTTTATTTGTTCTTAACAGCTTTAACAACTATTGATGTATTGATCAAAATTCTGAAAAAAAAATACTAATGCTGTTTTCATCAGGGTGATTTACAGCAGCGCTGCCAACAGCGTTGTTCCTCTTTTGTGCAAAGCCCAGGCACGCCGGGGGATGCTCTTTGCAGAGGTGCACCAGCTGGGAGGGTGACCGTGCCTTGCTGGCAGCAGTGACCATCCAGTGACCCAAGCAACCAAATACTGAATGAGAAAGAAATGACGAAAGGAAGAGAAGGAACTCGTATGGTAAAACTGCTATTGAACTAGGGGCTTGATGTTTGCAGAACACAGAAATGTTACAGAATTTTGGGCAGTTTTGCACACTGCAGAAGGACAGACTGCCCATGGTGAGCAGCCCTGCGTGTCTGGGTTGGCATTGGCTGAGCAAGCGGTCCCCTGCGGAGGTTGCTGCGGATGCTCTCCTGTCTTTGGGAAAGCAGCGCTCCTCTAGCATTTGGGTCCCTTCTCCTCCCGTTTGTCTGGATACAAAATTAATTACAGTAAGATCATTTGCCGAATCTCTTAAAGCTATATAAGATTGCTAAGAGAGAGAATGCGTCATGTTAACAGGTGTTCTGAAGGTGATGGTATGCTGTGTCTTTACCACTTTAAATTATAGGAATTAAATTATTCTTAAATTATAAGAATTAAACATTCATGAAGTTGCATTGTTTGGCTTAGTACATTTGCTTCCTGTAGCATAATTCATTCAGCTATTTTGCACAAACTGTGTAAACATGTATTAATTGCTATAACATAATTTACAGATTTCCTCCCATATGGCTAATTGGAATAGTAGATACAGCAAAATATCAGCCAGCCACATTTGCTAATAAATTGTGTGCCTGAGCAAGAAAAGATGTATTCTCAGTAGTTCATACCCGGCAGATTTTTGTCATTGCATCAAGCAGTTTGTTTTCACACCGTGCTTAACACAACCCTCCACGCCACAGCACCATCAGCACACATCCAAACCCCCTTCACTTGGGAGGCAAAGATGCACCAGCTTATCCGGAAATTTCAACTCTATGTCTTTGTGAAAATTCTTATTATTCAAAATAATTATTATTTTAAACTCTGTCTGAGCTGAAACCAGGCCACCCATGGATAACCTCCGTGTGCCTGCTGTGGGTCCGGGAGTGCGGGCAGCTCTCGGGGGTCTGGGTGGGCAGCGATGCCTGAGGGACAGAGGTCTGCCTGCAGCAGCTGGAGGGTTTGGAGAACTTTGCTCTTTCTCGCTCAGCAAGGACAGGCCATGAAAGCACTGTCGGTGGCTGTCAGGAGAGCAGACGCGATGGAGTGCGGTTTCCATCCTCTTCTGAGTCAGTGAGTTCCAGACCAAATGCGTCCGATTCACCAGGTCAGAACGAGGTTTCTCTCGAGGAGACATCCTGCTCACGCTGAGCCCCAGCACCACTCTGTCGCGGCTCGTGGAGCTGCAGCAGATGGAGCTGGCTCGGATGCTGTTGCCAGCCAGGAGGTGAGGTCCAGGGCAGGCTGGGGAGGGGGCAGCTGAGGGGGGTGCTGCATGGGGCAGAGCCCCTGGTGGGGTCAGGGGGTGAAGTGCTGCTGGCCACAGCCCCTGGGCTTCCTGTATAGGCAGGGACAGGGAGCTGGGGAGCGGGGTGGTGTTGGATAGCATGGCTTTGAGGTGAGCTGGATGTCGTTAATCCAAACCCAGCTTTGCTGTCCTGCCCTGCCTGCGTACAGCATGTCCTGGCAGTGGAGAGAGACATTGTGCTGTTCTTGGGTCCTCCCCTAGGTTGGGAAGAAATGCAAGAGCAGGAGCACGGGTAAATCCAGAACCTTGGCAGAAGCTTTTCCTGCCCTTCATGTTCACCCAGCCTTGCTGAGGCACTCCTGCTGCCAGGGCACGCAAGCTGCTTCCAGGAGTAAGAAGTGCAATGTGGAATTAAATTTTTTTTTTTGCTTTGACTTTTTTTCTCTTTCATTCAGCATTTGCATGCACACTGATTTAGTAGAAGAGCCAGGCTATCATCACTGGCTCCATTTCTAAGCCAGCAAGGGCTGGAGACTATCTTTGCTGAGCTGCACGTGTTCCTGCTGTGAGCTGCAAACACAGCTCTGAGGCTGCGCCGCGATGGCAGGAAGGTGCTTGTGACCCAGACCAGCTGGGACACAGGACATGGCCCAGTTTTCACATGTAAAGCGTTCTGATACACTGAAACAGTGATTGCATGCACAGCGTTGCTCCTGGAGAACTGGGATAGATCACAAGGAGGGCTGGGTACGGTGTAGCTGAAATAGGAACTGAAACAAACGGTGTTTGTGCCAGCTCTGCTGTTAGTGCCCTCCCGTACTGGGAATGCAGATACCAAACAAACGTGTAAAGGAACGGCGTGAAGAGGGCGCTGGGATGTCTGTACGCGTGTGTAAGGACAGTTCCCACAACATCCTCTGCAGCACTTTGCTGATGCTCTCACTGCCCAGTCCCGCAGTCGGGTTTAATAACACCGCCGGTTCCTCCACGCTCAGCTCATGTTAGTGTTGTGTATTGACTTCTGCGTATTGTAAATTGTTCATGAAATGACCCACTTCTGTCTGCTGGAACCTGTACTGTGCAATTATTGCTTGCTGCACAGGTAGAAGAGAGAGTCTCAGAAATGTTCCCTTTGCAGTCGCTGGCGGAGTGGTGGGTCCCAGCCCGAGAAGCACATTCCAGGAACAGCTTGGAATGGATTGAATTTCAGTCTGCCTCTTTACAAAAGAAGAAAATTTTTGTTCATGGCACAGCCTGAAGAATTTGTCTTTGAACTTCATTTCTACGTGTCCAAACACAAGTGATGTAATCTGACAAATAAATAACTGGAGATATTGGGGTGCAGGAAAACAACATGCCGAGTTCACAGAACAGTGACTGTGCTATTGGTCCTCTGATGTTGTTGCTAATATCTATCTAAAACTGTATTAAAATAATGAAAATCAAGAATTTTTATTCTCCAAGGTATTCTGATATTTCAGGTTTTTTTATCTTCAGTCAGGAAAAGGGTCAGTACACACAATTTAATTTTAAAATAAATAAAAGCACATGGCATGAATATTCCAGGAAAGTGCTGTGAGATGCAAATGCAACCTTCACGCTTCGGCAAGGCACCCCACCCATTCTGAGTCACCCCTGCTCAAAATGTTCGCAGCTCAGCCAGTTTGATTTGGGTTTAATGCAGGTTTTGGAGGTTTCCCTTGCACCCTTCTCTTTAAATGTGTTCCCAACAGTTTTGTGTGGCTTGGTGCCCATGCACTGTCTGCTTTTTCCAGCAGGTGAGTGGTCAAGATACTTCTTCCCGTGTGCCATATGGGTACCTGGGGCGGTACCTGGGTGGCAGCTGCTGGAGGTGTCTGTGGAAGAGATCCAGGATGGAGAAACGCTCTGGGACTCGTGTTTGCTGACCTGGAGTGGGATTGGTGGTGTTGCTGCTTTGCCTAGGCGTGAGCTATGACCACAGTTACGAGGAGACTGTGGTTGCTGTTGCTCAGGAGTGAAAATACAAATGCTAGAGCTGGAAGGAAGTCAAGGCTTAATCCCCTAATTAATCCCAATAACTAATATTAAGTACAAAAAAGAGCCTTTTAAAGTCATGCCCTCCTAGAACACAACTGCTCTCTTGTAGCCTTTAAATAGCTCGCTGGCTGGGTTTAGGTGCCAGTTTAGCTTAGCATGTGCCCTTTTTCTTTCTTGCCTTTTTTTTTAAGAATTCTTTCTTTCAATAGCTCTTTCACATATTTCATTAACATTGTTTTTCATTAAAATCTTTTTGCAGTGATTAGAATTTTAAATGCATGTTTAAAGAGAAACCAACGAGACTAAATGAATGTTAATAGAATTTAAGACACTTCATTAGCAACTTTGTGCTGTATTTGGAAAATTCATGAAGCAACATGTTTAATTGTATATGCTGATGAAATCTAGGTTGTAGAGCCTATCAGTGAATTAACGTCAACATTATGTGTTTAGTTTAAGGGTGAACAAGGCATCAATCTTCATGTTTTCTTTCATAAGTCATTCATCAAAGCGGTCAAAGTCGCCCAGATCCATTTATCAGCAAGTTGCTGATCATTTACAGAGAAGATAGTTGGAAAGCTTTGCTGCCTCTCCCTAGAGCTTAGTCTTTTACATCTATTCTCTGTTTTTCCGAATTCACATTTTGTGGCACCTCAGGAGCCTCGTCAATGCATGTTCTTGCCCTTGAGGAGCCTCAAAATAGCACAAAGATCCAAGTCCAGGGCGCAGAATAAAGTGGAGTCATTCAGCCCGAGCTGCCTTTCCTCTAGGACCCCAGTAGAGCACTTGAACTCCCTACAGACCTGCACAACTCATGATCTGGTGTTTCTTTGCCTTAAACCCGATCTTCTGCTGTGCGATTCTGAGATTTCCATCACCAGGTTAAACCTTAATCTACATTTTAGAGAGATTTCAGTACCAGCGCTCTAAGAGGAGAAGGGACAGGCGCCCAGCTGAGACCCAGCCTAACGACATGCTGCTGAATGAAGTCACTCTCTGCCGGCAATAATTGTCATTTTCTGTCATTCAGCTGGTCCCGGCTGGGGTTACATGGCAGGTCGTGCACCCTGAGCCTGACGGCTGGTTGCAAACCACTGTATTTGCGAGGCGGCTGCTGCCCAGTCTGGGAGCTCTCCTCTGCCAGGGGATGGAAATGTCGCTGACATTGGGCAACTGAGTGTCCCCAAGTGTGGTCCCTCTCCTCGGCAGCTCCTCCAGCGGGATGGGTGGGCTCTGGCTCCCGTGGCGGGGGAAAATGGGGCTTTTGGCAGGAAACGGGGCATTTTCCTCCAGTTCTGCACGGCACGGAGTGTGGGGGAGGCGGCCGGGCT